>NC_043703.1:33828657-33883445 GCF_006229205.1 Suricata suricatta
CTTAGACCAAGAATTTGACATAAGGATTTTGAAGATGAACTTTAAAAGTCATAATAATAGTACTAGTCCTTGCTTACATCAATTGAATGAGTAAATCATCCAAGCATTAAGCTAAGAATTTTATGAGAATAACCTTATTTAGGACCAGCAAAACCCACAAAGCATCATTTGCTCATTTACAGATGAGAAAATTGAAATTTAAAAAGGTTTAATTTTTTTAAAACGTTAAGAAACGTTCATGTAACCACAGACACAGAACTGGAGAGCAGGTACCCTGGAGCTAGTGGCTTGCTCTCTGTCTACATTTTGAAATGCCCACCATCCTAATTTGCCTCTCTATGAAAGAATGCAAGAATGTTCCTTACAACATTGTTTGTGATAACAAAAGAAAGCAAAAAAGAAAGCTGCAGACATACTCAACAATAGCAGATAAGTTAAATAGATTATGAATTATCTGTACTATGAAACAGTAGTCAGCTTTTAAAAAAAGGTGTTTTATTATATTTATTGACAGGATATATTTTGATATTTAAGAAGAAATGTGTTCAAAAACAAGCATCTAGTGGGATTTCATTATGAAAATAATGAGATTTTAACCTTTTTCTGTTGTATATCTGTTTTTACTTCTATCCAAAGTAAAAATAACTGGATTTCGGGGTAGTAGCAATATTATAATTCATATTAACAATATATTGTTATATATTATAACAGATAGAACTATCTTGGCTTTTAAAGTCAAGCTTCTTCAGAAGAGACTGAGCAATAATATTACCTTATACGGAAGTCTGTGTTATTAAGGCTCTCTGCCTGGATGTGTTACATTTTTAACCTGAATCAATTTAGCATAAATATCTTATATATTTTAAAGGGTCTGAAAGAGAAGTACCTTTCTAAGCATACCTATATAGTTTGCTTGCAAAAATTCTTAAAATAACTTTTACCCATTAAAACCTTAAGAGGATTACACAAGCTGAATTAGTGCCTGGACTGCAAAAAGCCATAATGAACTTAATATTATTGCCTTTCAAAATATAGACCAATTCTTAATAGACTATTTTACAATAGGAAGTGCCTTTGGGGGTCTGTATAACAAAATTAAGATCAGTTTATAAAGCCTTAAAAAGGGCCTGGTGGCGGCATTAAAATGTCCAGTGTAATTATTTGTGAGTTCATTTGCTCACACACCATTTTCCTTCTCAGGCTTGGTTCAAAATAAAGTGGACTGACAGATCTCTGGCTTTTCCTGCAGGAATTGTATATTGGGCTTTTTCTCTAATATCTAAAGTCCACTTAAATTTATAATGAGTCAAAGTCAAGTTTGAAGCTGTTGGAGCTGAGATGCGATGCTGATTGTTCAAGGTTCATCTTCATTTATTTAATCTGAAACTAGTTACAGAGACCAATTTAAAAATAACCACCACCATGCTCTAAGCTCCAGTGGGCAGGGGATTACTCAGCAACTGCTTCTTCTCTGTCTGGTCCCGATTGAGCCCACTGCTAGTCAACTTGTGGTCTGACCGCCCATGTCTTTGCATCTTTTTGGGAGCCTGGTTTCTGGTTGGTGTCTGTTCTCAAACATAGCATCCTTCATACTTTCCCCTTAATATTGAAGGCTTCAAGCAGATGCTGTTTTTACCATGTTGAGATCAGCTCAACAATTTTAGAGATGTAATAATAGCATGTATATATACCATACGCATATATATGGCATTGAAAATTTGCTATTGAAATGAGATTTGGAAAGATATTCCTTAGTTGGTTTTTCCCAACAGTAATTTTTACTAGCCATATGCAATCAATTCTCTCTTCAGTGCTTTGTTTTGTTTTTTTAAGCCATATTGCATCAGAAAGATATTGTTCATTACATATAACGTTTATAACTAAATATGAAAATATTCATGACCATGCATCATATACACTGAACCATTTAATATTTGTAGACAAAAGCTTTTGAGTGTGGATGGCTCCATCATTCAGTGTCATAGCTGTGCTCACCAAGATTTGGAGTTTCTTGGTGTAGAAACTTGCAGTAGAATACGACTTTCTAAAAGAAAATCTAAAAGAAAGTTTGTTCCTAAAGTGAGATAAGAAAGACCTCTGATTTGAATGGGAACTACTGCAAGAGTTGACTTGAATGCTGTGAAGGTCTGAGGATGTGTTGAAGTTATTGGTCAGAACTGACTTCAGCTCTATTAAATACCTTTTCAGCTGGCCCTCAAAGTGAAGACCTGTCCTAGGCCTCAAGTTTACACACTGATATGCTTGAGTAGAAGCAACAATTACTTGTGACAACAGACTTTGCACAATTTCTCACCAAGCTTTTTTGTTTCTTCTATGGCTTCTATGTCAGCTATTCCACGTTCTAACTCTTTTAAACCTATGATAATGTGGGATGCCTGGGTGGCTCAGTCGATTAAGCATCTGACTTCGACTCTGGTCGTGATCTCACAGTTTGTGGGTTCAAGCCCCGCATCGTACTCTGTGCTGACAGCTCAGAGCCTGGAACTTGCTTCAGATTTTGTGTCTCCTTCTCTGTCTGCCCCTCCCCTGTTCTTGCTCTGTCTCTCAAAATAAATGTTTACGTAAATAAACATTTAAAAAAAGAAATCTATGATAATGTTTGTTTCTCTTCATTTGTGTGCCATTAGCCCTCAAAAGAGAAAACTGGTCTCACTGTTAAAACATATATTCAGAAGGAAGTTAGTTTTTTGGTTGTTTTATTTTTAAAACTATGCATTAAAATAGTAAAAGTCATGGTCAACTTTCTTTTTTTTTCTGTTTACTTATTTTTGAGAAAGAGAGAGAGACACACACAGAATCTGAAGCAGGCTCCAAGCTCTGAGCTGTCAGCACAGAGCCTGATATGGGGCTTCAACTCACAAACCACGAGATCATGACCTGAGCCAAAGTCAGATGCTCAACCAACTGAGCCACCCAGGCGCCCTGAGTTATGGTCAACTTTCAATGTTAAAACACAAAATGTAGCTGGAAAAGAAAAGCATACATTTTAATATCATCAGTAGAACCCAGTATGTGGAAAAACTTCTGAGTTCATCTTGGGCTGTTTCTCACATGTCAATTCATGGTTGAAGGGTACATTGTACATAAATAGTCCATGGAAAGTGAAGTACCTAATTAACATGCCAATAGTAACTCACTTAATATTAGTCAAAGGAGTAGCTTCCCAAAGGAAGAATTGTGCTGCACTTGAAGTCATCATCTGGTTCATTTAAATTGACCTTGGACAAGGCATCAGAGGTCAAGCAATAGAGAATATACTTTCATTGGCAAAGAGAGGGGATGGAGGGGAGGTATAAGAAAAAAAAGGCAGATTAAGTGTATTATATGGTATTTATTACTCTGAATCCACAAAAATGAAATTTAAATGATATATAATGTTATACTTTTGTTCTTTTATTGTTATCTACCTAGTATTACCTAATTTTTAGTTAAATGAAATATGTGAGGCAGATAGCCTATGAGAGAAATCTGTTGTGGTCTAGCAACTTAATATGCTTCGATGTTTTGGGGTCTTTTAACTGAGACATATACATAAGATTCAACTATATATGTAAATATTATAAATAATGTTTTACCAAATTTACAGTTATTAAAGATTCCCTTAAGGTTTAAAGGCTTAATTACTCTGTAGTACTCCTCCACCATTAAGGTGTGCCCCATGTGAATTACTTGATTCTAGGCATATATTTCTATTCTTAGAAGCTTTATAGAAGCCCTGTAGTAAAAAAAAAAAAAATCCATATTGGAATGTTAGTGGTAAACCTCAGTTGCATAAATAATGGTTATCCTGTGTAATGAATAATTTAGTCATACTTTAAAAATAATTCATCAGGAACACATGTGTGTAGGAAACAGGATGAAGTGGCAGCATATGAATGTTATCCAGATTTTACTATGTGCAGAAAGTTGCATTTTATCACATCACTCTGTTAACTATATTCCCTTGTCCTTCGAGACTCCATCAAAAATCGTTGCTGTAGAAAACCACAGCATTATCTTCCTGATCAAGTTGAATAGCTTAAGTTTGAATAAAAATAGTTAAGTCAGTGGTCTGTCTCCAGCAACTAAATCTGGAACCTGCACATAGAGCCAGGGTTGAGGCCAATCCCTGACCTGCCAGTTAACCAATGTCTCTCTAATATCAACCTGGAATCACCTTTGGGCTTACGAGTCTGTCTCTTTCTAGTTCGATATTTTGCAATGCCTGGAGACAACTTTAGTTGTCAAACCGTGTGGGAGAGGATCTAATGGGGAGAGGCCCGTGATGCCGCTTTACACCCTACAGTGCCTCAGACAACTCCCACAACAAACACCTTCAGACCCAAAGCGCCAGGAGTGCTGGGATGAAAAACCCTATTACTAATTCAAGGGTCTTTATCCTTTCACCAAAGAAAGACGAAACCCTGGATGGTTTTAGGAGTCCATTCACTTATTGTAAGCTATGAGAAAAACCTTGTAAGGGAACCAAAGTGTGACAAAAAGTATTCCATTTATGATCAGAGATTTACAAATGGAGTCTAAAAGGGGCCTGGCAGGTGAAATAAATGAGTTTAGCAGTCACAGTCATATGTACCACATTCTGCCCATTTTAGGAAGCTCCAGGAATTTGTAGTCAAGCAGGAACTAAAGCCCTACTCTTAACAGAGATGTTAATTTTTAGAGAAGCTTTAAAAATCTAGATATTTTTTACATGAAGTCCCCTAAGTGTTTCTAACTTTATTTTTAACAGACTAGGAAAGCCGAACAAAATATATTTGGAGGTTAAGTTTAGTCTTCTATTGGTTTATTTGTTTTTTTTTTTATTGAAGCATAGTTGACATACTGACTACATACTGTAGTGGACAGTGTTGTATTAGTTTTGGGTATACAACAAAGTGATTCAATGATTCTATACATTATGCAATGTTCATAATGGTAAGTGTAGCTACTCTTTGTCACTATATAACATTATTGTGATATTACTGACTGTATTTCCTGTGCAGTACTTTTCATCCCCATGATTAATTTATTTTATAACTGGAAGTTAATCTCCTTCACCTATTTCACCCATCCCTCCTTTTCTTTCTCTGTCAACCACCAGTTTGTTCTCTGTACTTATGAGTCTGTTTCTGTTTTGTTCATTTGCTTGTTTGTTCATTCATTTGCTTTGTTTTTTAGATTCCACATATAAGTGAAATCATATGGTATTTGTCTTTCTTTGTCTGGCCTATTCTACTTAGCATAATACCCTCTAGGTCCATAGTCTGCTGCAAATGACAAATCCTTATTCTTTTTAATGGCTGAGTAATACTCCATCACCTATATGTACCACATCTTCTTTATCCATTCATCTATCAATGGACACTTAGGTTGTTTCCATACTCTGAACATTGTAAATGATGCTGAAATAAGATGGCAGAACTCATACATCTCAACACCAAAACAACAAATAATCTGGTTTAAAAAATGGACAGAGGAAGTAAACAGACATTTTTCCAAAAATCATGGCCACAGATAGCCAACAGGCACAAGGAAAATGCTCAACATCACTAATCATCAGGGAAATGTAACTCAAAACTGTGATGAGATATCACCTCAAGCAATTCTTAATGGCTAATATCAAAATGGCAAGATGTAATAAGTGTTGGCGAGGATATGGTGAAAAGGGAAACTCGTGCACTATTAGTGGGAATGTAACTAGGGGCAGTCACCATGGAAAACAGAAGAGAGGTTTCTCAAACAATTAAAAATAGAAATACCATACAACCCAGCAAATCCACTGCTGGATATCCTCTCAAAGAAAATGAAAACACTAATTTGAAAAAAAAAACATATGGCCAATAGGGTTTTTGCTGTTGTTGTTGTTGTTGTTTGTTTGTTTGCTTTTACCACTGTTCCAAGTTGTGATTGTCATGGGCATAGTCATTCATTCATTTGCTCATTCCACTCATTTAATAGACATCTATTATATTGATGATGTGGAGGATAACTAGAATTATACAGGAAAACATGGAATTCTTGAACCCAGGAACAGCATTATGGAAATGTAAAATATTAAATTTAATGGCTGACAAACTTTCTAATCAAGAGTTTACATTTTTCATCTCTTTTTTTATTCTCCACCAGTTTTTTAAATTTAATGTATTTTTATTTTCTTAATATTTATTTATTTTGATAGAGAAATAGGAAGAAAAAGAGAATCCAAGCAATCTCTGTACTGTCAGTGCAGAGCCTGATGAGGGGCTTGAACTCCTGAACCATGAGATCATGACTTGAACTGAAATCAAGAGTTGGGCCCTTAACCCACTGAGCCAGGCAGGTGTCCCATATTTTAAATTTATGTCCTCTCCACTTCATTACAACTAAATGCTTTAATGACTTAGGAAATTAAATATTTTAAATATCCTTTAAAGAGGGATGACTGGGTGGCTCAGTTCAACATCCAACTCTTGATCTTAGCCCAGGTCTTAATCTCAGGGTCATGAGTTCAAGCCCCACACTGGGCAGAGTACTGGGTGGGAAGCCTACTTTAAAAAAAAAAAGTCCTTTAAAGAGTACAAACAAAATCTGGCAGAATGAGAATTTTGTCTTTAGAATCCATGTCATTTCCATAGACCCTGATTGGTGTACATGAGGCTCTGTTGTAAGAAACTCATGCCTAATAACTCATGAAATCCTTAAGAGATCATTTTCATTTGAAAGATGAGGAGATTGAGTCACACATGCGTTAAGGGTCCTGATCATTATGCAGCCAGAAGTGTTGAAGCCAGAATCAGAATCCTGGCTGTGTGCAGCAGTGTGTTTGCTCTTCACCATTATGCCACCAAAACCAACAGAACAAACGTGTAGATTTAAAGTTGGAGTCGGAGGTCAAGAATGGAAGAAAAAATAACTTCTTCTGCTCTTTATGCTTTCCAACTCGTCTCTGTAGAATTTAATCCTTGCTCTGTCTTCAGGCTCTAACAGATAGACAGACAGACTGACAGACACACACACACACACACACACACACACACACACACACACACACACCATTTACACAAAGTCAGACATCAGACCCAGAAGAATTTACATTCCAGATGACCCAGAGCCCTAGCACGGGGTCTGGTAGTAAAGGGATTACATGACTCCTCTCTGTCAGAGCTGATTAACACTGGCTCTCTATCTTCACTCTGATGGTGAGAATTAGGTTAAGTTAATTTTTGTTCCTCACATTCTTTTCTACATAATTAACCCAATTTATACACAATCCTATCTCTTAAATCTAACATAATCATTAATGGCAAATGTTATTTAGCTCAGTTCCAGATTACTGGAATCTCTTGTATCTTTGCAGATTTTTAACAACTAAATTTCTCTACTTGCAAGTTTCAATTAAAAAATAAAAATATGAACTTGAAAACAAGTAAAAAGTAAGATTCTTGTGTAAGAGTTATTTTTACCTAATTTAGAAAACTCTACCTATGTAATATATTCTATTAATAGAATAGAAACAAGATATGTTTGTGAATCAAGGTTTATTCTCAGGCGATTTAAGGGAAAAAAAAATTCTTTTAAAAAAACACCAAAAACCTGTTTCCATACAGTACAGTGGACTCATTGCATTAGTCATCTGCAGTGTTAAGAAGCTAATAATTGTTTTTTATGCTTTTCAAGCCTCTTAATTTAGTAAACCTATAATTGAAAAGTGAAATTTCGCAATAAAATAATATAACTCAGTTCATGTTGCTATGGGAAAGTAAAGGGTTTCCTCCTACTTCAGTTTATTAATTTTCAAATAATGCTTAAGGGCTTGTTATGATAGTCCTTTACAAGGTAGTAAATATATAGTTATCCAGACTGTCTGGGTTGAAAACTAATTACCATTAGAAAGTGAAGCATTTAGGCTTGTTATTTCTGCAAATCAAATGACTCCAAATACAGTTTTCATATTAAATCCAGTGTGCAATGATCCAGGGATATCCTCACAAAGCAAACCCTAATCTAAAACATCCCTCTTTCTTATTATTGCAGGTAAGCAAGCCAACTGGAATTTTAAATCGTGGCATCAAAAAGGGAAGTTTGCAAAACTAGTAGTGAAAGCAACAGCAATCTGAAAGAACAAAAGAAATTTTAAAAAGGCAGCTACTTAAATAACTAAAGGTTTTGTTGAATGCAAGTTTTTAGAACAAAAGGACAGGAAGAAAATACATTATCTAAAGGAAAATAGCGAGCAGTGTACAAAGTAAGACGTATGTCCAAGACTAAGTGAATGTTTTTTTTTTCTATTATCATTGATTCCAATTGCTTTAAACCCTTCTTCAGTGGTACTTTTAACAGAGTGACACATTTTTAAATTTGCATTAACGTAACGTAGTAAGAGTAGGAAAGGAAAGGAAGAGGAGGTTCGTGAACAAGAGAAATCTCATACTTTTATTCCTGCTTTTACACGATCACGTCACAGGGGTGCCTGCCTGCCTCAGTGAGTTGAGCATGTGACTGGATCAGAGCTGTAAGTCCAGCATTGGGTGTACAGATTACATAAACATAAAGTCATAAAAGTAAATAAATAAATAAATAAATAAGCAGGCACATTATGGTAGATTTTAAAAACTATTTCCAGACAAGTTCTTTAAAAACACAAAAGCACATTTCACTGCTATTGAATAGCTCCCAGGCTTAAAATAAAGTTGAAAAGTACATGCAAATGTACAACACTGAAAATGCATAGCAAAATAGTGTTATTGTTAATTAATGTTTATTTAGGAAATTGGGTGGCTATCAGGACAGATATGTCAAGTCAGAGTGAGAAAATTATTGAAAATGTTTGTGTTTGTGGATTTGAGTCAGGATATGGGGAGGCTAAAGGGGGGACATTTTTGGAAAATTAAAATCTTGAATAACTCCCCAAACCGGTGGTGCTACTTCAGAAATGTGAAAAACATTCACCTTTGATACATATTGTGTAAGATCAAATACAAACGGAATGGTATGTGCACTGACTTCTTGTTTGTAGATACAAAAGGATTCAACAGTCAACAGCAATTCTATGAAATAATCTTTAAAAGTTTACCTAAGATTATGGTTTATGAAATTGATTATATTCTTGAGAACTTAGGGGCAAACATGATTTTTATATGAAAACTCTTTGTCTTTCTAGGAGAGAAAATATTTTAAAAGAAATTCCCTGTACAATTCCTCCATAAAATTCTGTATCTCATTTTAGTATTTATTCTACAATTCATAAATTGGTTTACAATGAGATGCACTTTTTGACAATGAGTTCTTATGTATCAAAAAGTAAATTCCTTTAGGGTAACTCAGATACGGTTTAGTTTTGTTGTTTTTTTTTTTTGCCCCACATTTAAATCATTTTCTTTACTTTTGAGTACTACTCAATGATAGCAATAAGTGAGAAGGAAATAAAGTAGAAGAATAAGAAGTGTGGCTCTCCAAAAGTGAAATGAAATGCTCATGACCTCCAGCAACTTCTTGGCATTGCTAACATGAAATGGTGGGAAAATGCATGGGAGATCCATCCCCACATTATATTACGTATCTTTTCATTCCCAACTTCATCACAGCTATCTGTTACAATACTTAGGACAGTGATATTACTACTTAAGAGAAGAGAAATACAAATCTGTGACATGTTTCCATTTTTCTATTCAGCAACAATAGTAGAAAAACACAGTAATGACAGCTCAAATTTTTATTGAGCAATTCCTGTGCCACCATTTTAGAGCAGAACACACACCTCTATTCTATCCCCCAGTCTTGATTCATTTTTCTCCGTAAGACTATTACCATTTTGTACACTATATATTTTACTCATTTATTTTCTTTCTTTTCTTTCCTTCTCTACAAGAATGTAAGTTCCAAAGAATACCCCTAATGAGACATTGGAACAAGCATCCCCAGACCACCTCTTTTTATGTGAGATCATTATTTTCCTACAACACTTCAGTAAGAATATTTTGTTTCTTACAGAGCTAAGAAAAAGGCAAGAGCAGAGCTAATGTAAACCCTAAAATAAGAGTCAGTGTGGAATGTAAGAAAAGCAGAATGGGAGTCAGTATAGTTGAATTTTAGACAATAAATATTAGAAGAGATAGGAGGGGCCAGACTGCCTTTGATGCTCAATATGGTAGAAAAACTACATGTTGTGAGAATCCATGGATTGGGGAGGGATGGTGGTCAAGAATGGGAGAGACTGATTCAGGTTTTGAACAGATCTCTCTGACTACATTGAGAACGATAGACTTTGAACCAGGTGAGGCTGTATAATAGAATCCTGAAGACAAGTTAGGAACCATGCAGGAAATGTTGATAGTAACTGCAGAAATAGAATAGGAGACATTGGGAATATATGTAATGATGGTAGAATCAACATGCTTTTCTTTCTTTCTTTCTTTCTTTCTTTCTTTCTTTCTTTCTTTCTTCTTTCTTTCTTTCTTTTCTTTTCTTTTCTTTCTTTCTTTTTTTTATAAACATGGTTTTCTAATAGATCTCACCAAGGTAAGGTCTATGAGGACAGGAGTTTCTCTCTCATTTACTGTGGATCCCTGGTACCTACAAAAGAACCTGACACATAGAGATGTCCTATTTGTAATTTGAATGAATTGATAAACCGATAAAGGAGGGAGAAAAGGAGGGAGAAGAAAGGGAAGGAGAAGGAGTAGGAAGAAAAGGAAAAAGGACAAGGAGAAATAATACAGGTGTTTTGCTAAAACTAGGGAGCTAAATATTATTTTTCAATTCATGAAACCAGAAAAGGACACAGAAATCTTTGTGCTTTTGGTAGAAAATGGAATAAAGCCATCAGCGCTCCTTTTTAAATGAGAACTATCCAATATTCTTAGATTATGTCTTTCTTACTAATGTCCATGTCCCATGACCAACAATGAAATGGTGATGATAGTGTTAATAGAATATTTAATTTTTGTGTTTTGTTCTGAATGATTTATTTATATTGGATATGGGATATTACTTTACTGAAATTCAAGTACCTGGGAACCATTGTTCTAAATGTACCTTTAAAAAGTCATCTCTTAGCATCCTAATTAAAACTGAAAATAGAAGGGTATTTCTATTGGGTAATAGAATTTGGTAATTCTTGGGTAATATCATCATATATATATCTAGATATAGGTCTATCTATCTATCTATCTATCTATCTATCTATCTATCTATCTGTCTATCTGTATGTACGTATGTATATGTATGTGAAGGGGTGTGTGTGTGTGTGTATAACTAGTGGAGCTTGTATTTAAATTACTTATGTTCTATTCTGTCCAAGCAGAGGTGGAGTAAGCATAAGCTTTCTCAAAATGCTGAAAAAAAATTAATCCTTCTATTTCATTAGAAAAGTCATGCCACTGTAATACTTATACTGATGAAAGACCTTTGTAATGAAACTGTACTTTGCTTTTTATCTTTTAAGTACTGATTTCAGAAACAAAAGTTTTTTATCCTTTATCTATAATTTCTCCTAAATTTGGCTAAGTTTAATTACTTTCCATAATAAACCTCCTGTCAGACTGATTTTTAAGTCACTACTGTGGTCACAGCAATGACCTCAATAATAAGAGTATCTCTCTTGTGGGTATTTCTAAATAAAGCTGATGCAATTTTCCAGTCTAATTTATATAAAAGGAACTGATCTAGGCCAAATAATGTTCTTCTGTGTTTATACTAAGAGAAAATATGAACACCTTTTTAACATTCAAGAACAGTTCTTACTCTAAAGATTATGACATTCTATTTATATTGTATTGGAAATTCATAACATATTTTCTTTAGCTATTGGCTTGCAAAATAAGGTCATATAATGTGAAATGGATTTTTTACATAATCAAGTAGGTGAATGACTGTTACATATCCTTACAGATTATTCCTTGAGAATCAATTATTTTCAAGAGTTGTATAACATGTATTTTAAATCTTTATAGAAATGTGCAGTAATTATTGTTACGTAGATGGCTAAAATAGAAATTCTGCAATTCACTTCACAGCACATGTAGTTGTCTTATTAAGTGTAAACTTGGACTACCCAAATTTCTGACAGAAATGTGCACATATATTATGAAATAAGCATGTCAATATTACTTGTTCCATTCAGATTTGTTTCTTTTAGCTGAATAGACTTGTTTTATTAATGGCATTGATATTAATTCATTCATTTATACTGAAGATATAAACTTCAGTTGGCTGGGCTAGTGACTGCTTCTATCTGTAAATATCTAAAAACATCATTTCCCCCTGACGATGGCAAAGTAAGAAAAGAAATCTGTAAGTGTGGATGTATTATTATTATGAGTTATTTCAACTGTAACACAGCTGGTTTCCCCACTTCAAAAATAAAACAATATGGTAGCATGTTCTCTTTCTTGATTAAAATAGATTGCATCTTAGAAATAAAGCGTAACATTCATGCAAAGTTGCATGTAGTATAATAAAAGTTTTCAAAAATATAAATTATATAATTTCAAATTTAAGCTCCAATAAGCTGTCAAGTCAGACTCAGTAACTGCTCCTTTAATGACAGTTAATTGTTAAAATTTTATGCTTTTAGTTTTTTTTTTTAAAAAAAGCCCATGATCCATGCCCTTAAGAAATAAACACTCAATAAAATTGAAAGGAAAAAGAAAAAGGAAAGTCTCTCATAAGCAGCATTGGAGTCGTGTTTGAGGGTCACTAGACTAGACTGTCTTCTTTGGGTCCCTGATTGGCTATTTGTTCAATATGTGGTAGTGACTTTGAGCAAGTTGCTCAATCTCTTTTTGCCCATGGGGAATGGGGATGGTAGAATGGGGATAGTAATGATACCTATCTCAAAGTGTTGTAGGGTCTAAATTAGTTAATATTTGCAAAGTTCTTACTCGGTACCCACTAAATTGTAAAAATGTACATTGTCTAACATATATAACATTCTTACGCCAAATTAAAACTGTAATAATAGTAACACTGGCTTCTTTTACCAAGAAGGGAGTTTTGAAATAATAAGAAGCTGCTGAAGCATGGCAATTCTATAAAAAGAGAGGTACAGGGGCACCTGGGCGGCTCAGTCAGTTGAGCATCCATCTCTTGATTTCAGCTCAGGTCATGATCCCTGAGTCGTGGAATCAAGGCCCATGCTTAAGATTCTCTCTCTCCCTCTGTCCCTCCCACACTCACACATGTGCTCTCTCTGTCTAAAAAAATAAATAAATAAAAATTTGTTTAAAAGTAAATAAAAAGAGAGGTACCAAACCCTCCCCCCCAAAAAGCAGAAAACCAAGCACATACGCACACAAACGAGACATGATCTAAATTAGTCAGTCTCTTCCTTTTCAAGAACATTAGGATCAGGGACTGTGCTGAAGCACTTTCATTGCCATGAAGTCAAAAAGACAGGCAAAACCTATGCAATATTTATAGGTGTTCTGTGTTATGATGAAAACCATGATTTCAGTTGAGGTGTAACAAATATATTTTACTATTGGTATAAAATATTACTGACAGTTATCAAGAAATTCAGGGATGCTTTAATAATTAGTTCCACATTCTGCTATAAAACTCAAAAATCTTCTAGAAAATAACTTTTTTAAAATAGCTGGCTAGTCCCTAACAATTGCAGATTTGTACAAAAATAAAACTAGACACATGACATACGTTTAAATAGTTAAAGACTGTTAAGTCAAGTTGACAAACTCTTAAGTAAAATATGTCTTCACTTTGACAAATATACTTCATACCAACCTGGATTGCCAGACACAAATTTCCTAGAACCCACAGGCCCCTTCCAAGGGATTTCCAGATCCACAGCTCACTTTCCTCTCCGGAACCTCTCCCACATTGCCTCCTTTTTCTCTTGTGGCCCTGACCAGCACCACGAGTTACCCTGGCATGAATTTGGAAGCTCCACCCTCACATCAATACTCATCTCTCTCAAATATTTACCCTCTGGTAAACTTTCAAAGCTACAGGTGGCCTACTTTAGTCCTCAAAAAGATGGATCCGATGACTAAACATTTGCTTAGGTAGGAATTTCTTGAGCCTGTACATAGTCCTCACAGTCCCAAGGTTTTCTCACCTTGTATGAAGAGATGCATGCGACTAGGGCAGAAACTCTCCTGCCTGGGTGTACTGATGAATAAGGCTGCAAATCCAAGATTATTTTCATCAACCACACATCAAATCAGTCTCATTACATTTATACCTGGCAGGTAGTAGACAATTTAAGGAGATAATAAATATTTTTCTACTAAAATACACTACACTAAGTGACCTACTGTCTCTGTATTATTTATAGTAATATAGTTTATTTAGATCAGTATGTATCTGGTCCATACTCTGCTTCCCTAAATTCAAAATCTAGGGGAAAAATCACACAAACAAAGATAATAAAGATGCTATGTGATAAGTGATACACAGTGAGCTCTGAGAACACATAGCGGCCTTGAAAAACAGGGCAAACTTTGCAAGGGAAAGAGATTTTTGAGCTGACACCTGAAGGAGAAGTAGGCATTAGCCAAACACAGACAAGAGGAGATGTAGAAAAACCAAGAGTAAAGAAAAAAAATGCACCCTCAAGGAATTGAACGTGAATATATGTATTCGTATGTAATATATATTCAAATATAGTCTATACATACCTGCATGCATACAAGAGAGAGAGGGAAAGATATCATTATGGTTGATAGAATCTAAAAAGAGAAAGAGCAAGTGGTGATCATGATGGGGTCTGGAAGGGTCAGAGCATGCAGGACCCTGAAAATTGTGTGAAGAACTAGACATGATTCTAATAGGAAAAGATAGGGCATTGAAGGGCTTTATTCAGGAGATACATGATCAGGTTATTGTCTTATGAAAGTCACTCTGACATCAGACTGGAGAATTTATTTGAAGACCTGTTTCATCAGATAGGCAGCAGATAATGGTGGCCTATTCAAAGGATATGGAAGGGGTATTAAGAGACTGAAGAAGACGCAAATAGAATGTCACTTAGCAAAGAGGACTTGCTAATTGTCTGTGTGTGGAAAGTGAGGGGAATGAAGAAATGGAGCATGAATTCTGGATTTCTGTGTTGGGTGTCTAGATAGTTGGCCATCTCTGAGATGAGTAAGAAGAGGTTTAGTTGCAGGGAAGAGAGGGTAGGTGAATTGATGAGTGTATTCTCAGATACCCTGGGTTTAAGATAATGGTAGGGCATCTAAATAGAGAGATGTCTATGGTCAGTGAAGACACTCAGGGAAGAGAGTCAAACTATGGAAACAGACTTGAGTAATAGTAACATATAGACAATCAATGGAACCATGGAAAGAGCACCACACATTACATAGTGGTGAAAATAAAAATTAGAAGGCAGAACTCTGAGCATAGATTTGTAGAGCAAGAACAAATTGTGGAGAAATGAAATAAATATCAGAAAAAGAGCATGGATGATGGTGAAGAGAATGCCAGAAGTATCAAATGCAGAAGAGGATTTTTTAAAATTAGAAATCAAAAGCTTGAGTGTCTACAGAACACACAACTTTCTATCGATGCAGGCACCACACTCATATGCACTAGTTTTTCCCACAGACTACATACACTTATAATCATAACCACTCATACTCCACATATACACCCACACACATTCACAGACACCACACATAGTTCCATAAACCCACAGGCATGGTGATACCACATATAGAAATTCTCATTCATTAAATTCAACCCCAGGTCTCTGCTAGCATATTAATTATTAACTTAAGGAAGTCTACTGATTTAAAATGAGAAAGCTTTGGTTTGCGGTTTGAGCAAGAATATGGCTCACTTTTCCATCTGTTAAATGGGTACAGTAATACTAGCATAGGGAAGTTTTGAAATTTAATTGATGTTTACCAAGTGACTTGGGAGCCTGAGATGAAAGGCGCTATGCAATGCTATTACTCCTGGTGGGGCTGATGGGGATGACCTACCTTAGCATTTGAGTATTGCAATGCTCCAAACCACAGTGTAATCCAGGATGATAAAATACAAGATATTATTAGAGGACTTAGAAGAGGTTGGGTTGTTACTAAAATGTCTTGCTGGTTATTTATATTTCATCATCTTTTTTGATGTCTGCTCAGTTTCAGCTCCTATTTGTCATGCAGCAATCTCATTCTCCACCCTCTCTTAACATTCTAGAATAATTCCAGTGAAAGGGACCTTGGGGATCTTCCAATTCAACCTTGAATTCAATACATGAAGAAACTGAGCCCAAAGCTTATATTATTTATCCCCAAATCACCCAGTTAGAATTTAAAATCAAGTCTCCTGACTTGTGTGTTTCTTCACTAGAGAATATTTCACAAACAAGACAATAATTCTGAAATTAGGATACTGTACCAGATAAGGGATCTAAGAAAACATTACCAGTAATAGCAACATAAACAGATTAACAATAGCTATGAGGAAGATGAAGTAGCATTTCTTTTTTAAATTAATACAAGGGATACTTTAAATTTAATATTGAAAACAGAATACCCATTACTGAAGAAAACCAATACACAATGGAGACACAGGGGAAGGAGGAAAGTAATTAAAATTCATGAATTACAATTGAGTTATTCAGGTTCATCTATTGTTTGTCTTGGTGAAAGGAACAAATTTGTTTGCTCTGGATATCAGAAGATGTGACTTATATTTTTCAACAAATATTTTTGAACACACCCTCTGTCCCAGATACTCTTAGGGTTTGAGGATAAAGGAGGGGGAAAAGACAGTTAAGATGCCCATTTTCATTCAGTTTATTGTGAGAGGACAACAATAGAATTAAAATTAAAATAATTTCAGAGTTTAGTCAGTGCTATAGTAGAAATAAACAGGTTTGTTCATTGTGTTTCTAATTTAGATAGACTGGTCTAAGAGAAAGGTGCCTTTAGACCAGAAACCTGTTAGATGACAAGGAATGAGCCAAGTGGAGAATATGATGAATAGTATTCCAAGCACAGAGAATGGCATGACTAGGAGAAGATTCTTTTAAAGAAACAGAAAGAAAGGCAGTGTGCATAGCATATGGTGAATAGGTGAGAGAATTTCATGAGGGTAAAGATGGCAGGATCATACTACTCTATGCTGTGGAAAAGAGAATTCAGATCCTCGTGTTAAAAGAAGCTATAGAAATGTTTTCATTATGGAATAAATGGTTTAATGCACACTTTCGAAAGGTTGTTCTAATATTTTATTGAGAATAGGTTGCAGAAGGAGCAAAGAATGAAATGAGGAAAAACTGGTAAGAGACATTGTGGTTGTCCAGGTGAATGTTCATGGCCAACTTGGACTGAGGGAGTGACAATGGAGATGGAGAGAAATGAACAGGGCTATGATATACTGCTGAAAAGGTAAACGTGACAGATAAGGGGAAGACAGGAGTAAGCATGACTTTTGGAGTTGGGGACTGAAAATGGATACAAACTAGTACCATTAACTGAAGTGGATGGTAGGGTTTCAGGAAGATGACAAAGTGAAAACAGTAAGTATAGGCAAATGTTTCAAGAAAGTTTTCAACACAGGAGAATGGAGACCTGGGACAATAAATGACAGAGATGTTGAAGTAAGGATGTGTGTGTGTCTGTGTGTCTGTGTGTCTGTGTGTATGTGTCTGTGCTTAAGATTAGAGAACCAGATAAAGTGTTTATACTGAAGGCAATGGTTTAATAGAGACAGGTGACTTTGATGATCAGAGACAACAGCACAAAATATAATTCTGAATATTTAATTTCTGCCATTGGACAATTGCTCCTCCTAGGTGGTACAAACATCTGGGGAAGAGGACATCTAACAAAAGGTGTGATGGCATTTCTAGGTGACTGAATTTTCCTGTAGCTCCCAGTCATAGTTACCTGACAACATAAGGCCATATGGAGAAAGTGGGTGTAATCAGGTTTCAGTGCCTGAAAAGGAAATTAGCCTAAGTATGTCAAGCAGAAAGGGATTTAATATAGGAAACTCAGTGCTTGTAAAATCATTGAGGGGAAAGAGTGGCTGAAGGAGCAGAAGTCAGGCTGCTGGAGAATTGGCTTAAAAGTCACGACCTTATTGCTGAGATCCAAAGTCTGAAACTACTGCTACCAACCAACCATGAAGCTGGGTCTGTATCAGTAGACTGTCTAGCTCTTGCCAAGACACACATCTCTCAGTCATACTTACCACACCCCACCTCCACACTTCACTGCCATAGGAAAATGCTGATAATTTTTCTTCTCAAATCTCACATGAGTGCTTCCAATCTGAAGAGCTTAATCCATATTCAAACCCTTAGTAGTAAGGGAGTTTGGTCAATGTTTTCATTTTTAAACCTAATGTTCAAATAGAAGGATAGGAAAATGAATATGCAGAAAAATCCAAATTTCTAGGGGCACGTGAGTGGCTCAGTGCATTAAGCGCCTGCCTCTTGATTTTGATCTCATGGTTTGTGAGTTTGAGCCCCACATCAGGCTCCACACTGACAAGATGGAGCCAGCTTGGGATTTTCTCTCTCCCTCTCCCTCTGCCCTTCCCCTGTTCACACACACACACACACACACACACACCCTCTCTCTCTCTCAAAATAAATAAATAAACTTAAAAAGAAAAAAAAAGGAAAAGTCAAATTTTTGGAACACTAGATCAATATAGCAAGTATCATTGAGGTAATACAACTAAATATTGGAGGCAGCAAAAACTTTTCAGAAGATCTAGACTCTCATCACTGAGCTAGTAGATTTGTGATTTAGTCCTTCTATTTAACCTAAAATTAGGAATATTATCTGCCAAGGTAATTCTTTTTTTTGGACAGCACACTCTAGGTTTTTAAGTAACATATGAAACACAAAAATGCAAGTTTGTTGTAAACAATTTAGATATGACCAAGTGATACAGAACAAATGTGAAACCATCCTCCCACTCATCTCTCCAGAAATAGTCATTGTTTCAATCTTTTCTATATTCATCCTTATGTATACATATATATACACATATATATGTAGTTTAATTTTTTCTATTTTTTAAATATTTATTTATTTTGAGAGCATGCTCGTACAAACAAGAGGAGGAACAGAGAGAGACAGAATCCCAAGCAGGTTCTGTGCCATCAGTACAGAGCCCAACATGGGGCTTGATCGAGAGTCAGCCACTTAACTCACTGAGCCACCCAGGTGCCCCATTGTGTTTTCTATTTTTGTTAAATAAATAAGGCAATACTACATCTATTTTGAGATTCTTTTTTCCAATTAACACAATATCCTGGAGATCTCCTCATCTTAACACATACAGATCTACCACAACCATGCAGTTAATCTCACGCATCATGATTATTTAGGTTGGGTTTATTAAGATATTTAGGTTATTTCCCACTTTCCACTAATAATCACAGACATTTGTAAAGTCTCACACATACTTCACACATCCGAAATAAACCTCAAGCATCTACATTTCTATTTTTACCTCCACAGTCCAAGTCACCACAAACTAGCCTGTCTCTCACTTCCACTTGGATTGATTTTCTCTACTGTACAGAAGACATACATAGTTGACTTTGTGTCACTCTCCACTTAAAGTGTTATGTGCCCCTTTGTGCTTATTGCAGACTACCAGCTGTGCAGGATTTGCATGCAAATGTCTCTTTAGTCTCAACCATTTTTAAATTTTTTTAATGTTTACTTATTTTTGAGAGACAGACAGACAGACAGACAGTGTGAGTGGGGGAGGGGCACAGAGAGAGGAGGAGGCAGAGTCCAAAGCAGGCTCCAGGCTCTGAGCTGTCAACACAGAGCCCAATGTGGGGCTCAAACCCACAAGACACGAGATCATGACCTGAGCCAAAGTCAGCTTAACCAACTGAACTACCAGGCTCCTGGTAGTCTCAACCATTTTAATTATTCCCCTTGCTCCCTGCCCTGTGGTGAAAAGATAGGACTTCTCACTCTTCCTCCAGGAGCTGAGTGTTTTTCCCGTTTTCAAACTTTCCTAAATGTTTCCTCCTGAAGAATGTCATTCTCATCTCTTCTAGCTAAATACCCCTCAAATCTGGTCCTACCTAAAATTTCATTTCTAAAAAGAACCTTTCCCTGACACATCCATCTATTTATCTGTGCTATAAATCCATGCACTATTTTCTCAAACACCCATCATAGTACTTACCATGTTTGGCAATTATCTGTGATTTTTTTTTCTAATTTTTCATGCTCAGTAGACATGTCTCTTTGTCTTTTTAAAAAATATTTAGTTATTTTAAGAGAGAGAGCAAGAGTGCGCACACATGGGCAGAGAGAGAAGGGAAGAGAGAAAATTCCAAGCAGTCTCTGTGCTGACAGTAGGGCTTGATCTCACCACCGTGAGATCATGACCTGAGCTGAAATCAAGAGTTGATGAAGCCACCCAGGGGCACCTTCTTTGTCTATGTTTTCATTGCTTTATCTCCAACACTTAGCAAATGTTCTGGCACATAGTAGATGCTCCATAAATATTTACTGAATAAACAGATTCATCATTCTTTCTCCCATCTTACTCTTCCATGTAGCTCACAACTAGAGTCTTCAAATAAATGTGAGAGGGAGAGAGAGAGAGAGAGAGATCTGAACACTTAAAACATTAGACAATTTTAAGCCACTGAAATTATACTCTTTGATAGTATAATGATAGACACATAACCAGAACGTTTGTCCAAACCTACAGAACTATACAACAGAGTGAACCCTAATGTAAACTATAGACTTCTGTAAAAGATAACGTATTGATAGTCATTCTTTGGTTGTAACACATAGACTATACAGCAATGCAAGATGTTAATAATAGAAGAAACTGGGCTGAAAGGAGTATGTGGGAGCTCTTGGTGCTTCCTGCTCAGTTTTTCTATAAATCTAAAACTACTCTAAAAATAATGCCTATTAATTTTTTAAATGCTGGAGAAAGAAATTGGTCCTAAAAATAGCTGCTTCCAGCCCAGTTATAGGGGAAAATCCTTTTTCTTCTGCATGCCTAATACTCACCACAGACCTTGTCTCCTTCCCAATTCTTTTTTCTATCAATTTACCTATGACTGATAAATGCATCAGCATTTTTGACGGCTTTAAATTCATGCATGGGCAATTTCTAGTACAATGGGTTGTGTTCCACAAATTACTTGAAATTCAGTTGTAAAAAATTCTTAACATATTTGTTTTTCCAAATAGTTAGGGCTATCATTTGAGGCTAGGTTGCCAGGGTGGGCTGGTTTGTTCCAAGAAGAAAGAGTAGATGGGAAAGGAGAAGGGATAGGGAAGCAGAAAGAAAGAAAAAAAGAAAAGAAATGCCACCAATAATTTTAAATACCTGCTAGGTATCAAATCCATACATACCCATGTATTTTATTTAAAAATTTTTAAATTATGTTTATTTTATTTTCAGATTTGGAGGGAAGAGGGGCAGAGAGAGAAGGAGACAGAATCCAGAGCAGGATCCAGGGTCCAAGCTGTCAGTGCAGAGCCCCTCACGGGGCTCAAACTCTTAAGTATAAGATCACGACCGAGCTGAAGTCAGATGATCAACCGACTGACCCACCCAGGCACTCCCATACCCATGTATTTTAAATCTACCAAGCAGTTTTTGGAGATAGTATTATTTAGTTTTTGTAGTGGAGGAAACAGATTTAGAGAGGTTGAAAATTTGTTTAGAGTGGAAATGGCAGAGTAGTGTTTCAGAGAAGGCAGTGGAGGTTATTTAGATTGAGGTAGGAAACAAAAGCAAACTACATTTACACTCCCACGATATTTGAAAATTAAATGTCAATCATTTCAGTAATGCTTATTATATTCATACTACAGGTTTTTAAATTTCCAGAGAACAGATTTTGTAGTTACTTGATATGATACATTAAAGATGTATCATTAAAGAAAAATCATTGGTAAAGTTTTTCTATCTCAACTGGTATTTCTTTTCTCTTTACTCCCTTCTTTCTGATGGTTGATAACAGTTAGCTACTATCACACAAAGAGTAATTCTCCATGACCATAAATGCATACCCTAAGTATATTTTCCATAGACTAAATAGCTAACCCAGGTTTACAAAAAGCCTAGTTCAGACTATTATGAGGCTTACTCTCTACGAGAAGATAAATCACAATTTATCAATATGCCAGTTTGTAAAACAAAAACTCTTCCCCCCAAAAATCATCCTTTCACTGAGTCATTTTGGAGGGTCTTACATAATGATGTGCAGTGTAGATTATGTTTTTGAAATGTGATATGCTTTTCTGGTTGAATTTCCTTGTTCCGACCTCCATGTAATCTGCCCAGGGGCACCTGTGTGCACACAGACGTGGGGGTAGGAACAGGGGTTGGGAGGAGCACAGGTTTAAATGGTTATAGAAAGAAGGCTAAAATTGAGTTAGTATTCAGTTTCTGATATTCATCAAAGGATCTTGCAGCAACACAATAACTTGAAGGGTCAAATTTAGTTTAGAGGAAAAATTTTTCTAAATTGTTTAACACTCTTTTAAAAATTAGGATGAAACCAAAAGGAATCATATGATAAAGTTTCTTCCAAAGTGCAGAGAGGACACATCTTCTTGCCGTAATCTAAATGCAGAGACTTGTTCAACAGAGAACGTGATGAAGATATAGGACAGTGCATTTCACATATTTTGACCAAAATCCTCAGGAAGAAATGCATTTTCTCTCATGACTCAATATACAAAATGAGATATAAAATGAATATTTAACCATAGCGAAATATATGTTTTAAGATGGAAATTAAAATTTTATGAAATAATAGGTAGAAGTAAATATGTCTTGATATTTCTAGTCTATTCTATTTCATTTTTTCAAAAGTAGGCTTGATGCTACAGTTTGCTAAGGTGTTTTGACCTAAAGTTTGAGCAACACTGATGGGATGGAAGAAACCTGAAAATCATTGCCTCGAGTAGGAATGTAAGAAGAAAGGAGAGAAAAGCACAGTAAAGAAAATGGATGATAATGTCATCTTTTCCTCTGTCTCCTCTAGGAACAACGTTCTACACAGAGGATGGTTTTATAACATCCAGGAAAAAGCATGAGGAGAAGTCCAGTAGCAGAGAGGCTTGTGGGGTGGGATTCCCCCCTGTTTGATATTCCTAACGCCAAACACTTGCTAGGCTGTCCAACATGATCTTTGAAGGATGGACATCAGAGCAAGTCCAGTGGCACATCACAGTTTAGACAAAGGGAAGACTGTGTTTAACTCTCCAGACCTACCCTTGGATCACATGTAGCATGAATGGGGTGTGAGCATTATCATGTACACCCATCAGAGATACACATCATCAGGAATAGACTATTGGCAGAGGGGCCTGGGAAACATTGCTTAAGTGGGATTAACAGGATTGCAAGGGAATTGCTGAGGTTCCTATCATATGGCTATTTGAGGCAGCAGCAGCAGCAGCCACTGAGGTGGGAACAAAGTGGTTTAAGGCTCTCACTGAGCCAAGGTTGGGGACAGAGGGAGGGAGACCATGAATTGTACCAAGCACACACATTAACATAATGGTAATGGACAGAATTTATTATAACTAGAGTGTCATAGCAACTATGTTTTCTGACCAAAATGGCTAAATTGGGGAGGTAGGCAGCTTCCACCTCATACATGCTTTCCAAAAATTCCCATGAGTATATTCCTTTAAGGGAACCTAAGTGACATATGGGATGCTTGCAGCAAGAGAATCTGGGTAGTACAGTTTTTGTCTTTCCATTACAGAAAGTGAGTGAAAAGAAAGTCTTGGGCCTCCAGAATGCAGTAAAAAAATTAACACTATTGATAATATTAATAATGATAGTAAAAACTCAAAAGTATAAGCAATTAAATGTCCATCAAAAGAGAAGTTCCTGGGTACTTGGGTGACTCACCTGGTTGAGCATCTGACTCTTGATTTCCACTCAGGTCATGATCCCAGGATCGTGGGATTGAGCCCTGAGTCAAGCTCCATGCTGGGCACGGAGTCTGCTTAAGATTGTATGTGTCTCTCTCTCCCTCTACCCCTCTCTCTTGCTTATGCTCTCTCTCAAAACAAAAAACACAAAATAGAAGTTATTAAATCAATCATAGTATGTCTGTCTGATGAAAAAATACATTAATGCTATCAAAATAATGGTATCAAAAAGTCATGTGCGCAGGAATCATTCATTCAATTTAGTCATCCAATAAATAATTATAGAGATCTACTCTATGCAGTGCATTATTAATGGAAAGGGCTTAAGGGCACTTGGATAACTCAGTGGGATAAGTGTCAGATTCTTGATTTCAGCTCACTCATGATCTCACAGTTTGAGGGACTGAACCCCATGTCAGGCTTTGAGCTACCAGTGTGGAGCCTGCTTGGGATTCTCTCTCTCCCTCTCTTTCTGTCCCTCCCCTGCTTGCACTTGTACTCACACTCTCTCCCTCTCTCAAAATAAAAAAAAATGAACTTAAAAAAAAGATAGAAAATGCTTAGGATAAAGTATACTATATGATCTCATATGCAGTTTAAAACCCAGGAAACATGTATGGATGGATGTGTGCTTCCCACGGATTATCTCATACAATAATCCAGACAATTTTACCATTATCCCTACTTTACAGATGAGATAATTGAGGTATAAAGACATTAAATAATTAGTCCAGTGTTAATTAACTTGTCCCATGGAGAACAAAGCCAGGATTTAAATATGGACATTCAGACTACAGAATGGGAAATTAAAATAATTTAGTCTATTGTCCTAGATATCATATACTGCTTTGAATTATTCAAGGAACATCTCATAGACATTGATTTGGATTTTCAATGTTCTGTTATAATTCAATAGACAACCATTTTGAAACTTTTGCTTTGTTCTCTTTATGAACAAGGACATATTTTTTCAGTATTTTTAAATTACCAGTCTCAAAGAAAGTATCAAATTCTAGCTACAAAAATGAATTGTTATATTGCAGGTACTTTTATTCAATTTTACTCCAAAAATCATTTGCTCAAAAAATGGTGGTGATATGACTCATAAATAAATATACTATTTCAATCATAATGAGTAAGTTCAACAACTTTCAAATAACAAAGTCACTTTTTACATATCTACAGTGTACTTTAACAGTTTAATTGAGGTATAATTGATATTTTTAACTTAAACTGTGCCTTTGAAAATAAGATATTAAATTTTATTTTAAATTAGTTTAATTTAGTTGTTTTATTTAAAAAACTTAATAATTAATTATCATGATACTTACAGTACCTTGGAATCAAATGTTTAGTTTTTTCAGACAAAATTATATACATTCTTAAGGTATATCTATTACTTATTATCAATTATTATCAGAGTAATTACCTTTATTCAGACATCTGTAAAAATGTTATGAGAAAAAGCAACAATTATCACTAACCATGCACACTAGCATGGCTTTGGCCTTCTTATCCTTTATACACTCTCTCTTTCCAAAAGCTGACCTAATTTCATGACAGTAACTAGTCTGATGCCTTTATTTCTTTCAATCTGTGTATTTCTAACTTGTTTTTCACAAAAGCTACGTTCTTATAGCTGTACTTAAAATGTAGGATCCCGAGGACAGAAAGGTTCAACTGTGTCATATTTTGATGTATCCCCAATCTCATTAGTGTCTAATGCACAGTAAGAACTGAACAAATATTTGTTGAATAAATGAATGTTACCTCTGAATAAAAATTGCTACTTAATCATTAGTTTAAAACTTATGTATGGTACCTGCTTTGTGCCAGGTTTTATGCTAGACTCTCAAAACACAGGTATGGGTAATATGCACCCTTTTCATAGAGAAACTCAAGATCAATTGGAGGTGCTAAATGTGTAAACAAATAAATCAATCTAACATGCTACGAAAGTGATCTGTGTGGATGGGCGCCTGGGTGGCTGAGTTGGTTGAGCGTCCAACTTTGGCTCAGGTCGTGATCTCCTTCTCCATGAGCTCGAGCCCCTCATCAGGCTCTGTGCTGACAGCTCAGAGCCTGGAGCCTGCTTCAGATTCTGTGTCTCCCCCTCTCTCTATGCCCCTCCTCTCTCATGCTCTCAAAAATAAACAAAACATTTAAAAAAATTTTTTTGGAAAGTGATCTCTGTAGAAAATAATTTAAACAATTGTCAAATATAACTTCAAATATAAATCAATGGAAAATGTGTCAAGAGTTTTCTTAAAATTTGTTAAAAAGGAGATTTGAGATCTTTCCTTATTATTTGTCTCACATGAATTATATACACAGATATAAAAGAGTAGGACAAATTTCATTATAGAGACCCAACAGAAGCAGATGAAGGGGAAATGAGCCTTCTGAAGGAGATGGTAAGGGGGGAGAGGGTAGCAGGGTGAGACCGATAGAGATGGTTGATTGCCCAACCTGTTAGGGAAAGGGTAGGCTAGAGCAGCCTATTGCAATTTAATCCATGCAGAGGTAGGAACTGGCTGAGGGGAACTAGATCAAGGAGATGCTGCGAACCAGGTCATCAGGATCAGTGGAAATGAAGAACGGGTCTTTTTTCTTGGGGTGTTTCTAATTTCTTCTTGTCTCTCATTCTGCATATCTGTTTCCTCCTTTTCTGAGACTAAATCTATTTCTCTTTTCTGCAATTCTTAGTCTCTTCTCAAATATCTGCAATATCTGAACTTAAGTATGCTTACATTGGTTTGAAAAACATTTAGATAGTGATATTCCTCTGGTGTTTCTATTGTTTAAATGAGTAAAATGCACTTGCTATTGCTTTGTCCTTGACAAAATTTCTCACTTTTTTTTACTTCTATGTAGCTCTTAAATACTTTTTTAAATATTTACTTTTATTTAGCTCTTGATTTAAAAACAAAGAAACAAACAAACAAAAAAAACCCTTTCCATTCCTGATATCTGCAAACCTTAAATTAGGTGATATAGAGTCTACTATGACATAATTTGCTCTTTAAATATGAATATTTTAGTTCTTGAGCCTTGCCTTCTTGGAGTATACCATATTCCACTAAGGGAAGTATTTTAAACTAGCATCTCAGGTAAGCTATCAGCAGAACCCAATTATTCTCTGCCCACTTCTTCTTGTTTCTCTTAACCTGCAACAACTTAATCCTTGCTTTGAGTGATTACTCAATAATTATTTTGTGGGAGGCTGAAAAGATTGCCTGGGGCCCCTCTGTCTGCAAGTCTGGCCCTGAGAGTAACCTGGGGTGGGGGGTGAGGGAGGGGGTGAACTCACTGTGCTCTTGGTGACTCAAGGGTTTACTTAGCTGAAGATGTCAGATGTGAAACTGTATTTAAAGGTTAAGTGTTAGAAGGAGGTATTTCTGAATCAGAAGCATGTGAAATATTGCCCAACCTTTTTAGCAAATCATAAAAGATAAAAGGTGTCCCAATAGTGTGACAAACAATATCACTTTTAGAAGGCTATTTCTCAGACCAACATGTATCCAAACATCACTTTGTGCCTTGAATGGGTCAGAGTTACTACAGTCATTACCAGCTTCTTATTTTTCAACATTGCCACCCATCAGAAACTTGAATTCATGTTGATTTAGGTTTCTATGCCATATAAAATGGGGTGCATATATGACTATATGGAAATTATTTAGTGTTCAAAAATAGGAAATCTAGAAAATAAAAGCATCAAAGTAAATTTAAAAAAAATCATAGCTCTGTGTACATAAATGGAAAGAACCCTCAATTAGAACAAAATGGCGGCTCTGGATTCTAAAACTGGGTTACTTCTTAAACATGAGAGCGATGTTAATGATTACGACAAGCAATCTAATTAGATGACATCACTGGGGTTTAGCAAAACCAACATAAATCTCACTACACACTACAAAGGGATAAAAATATTTTGGACCCACATTATGTGGTAGAGGATATTCTCAAGAAAATGGTAATGGGTCTTCAGGAAAAAGAACAGCAAAAGGGTTGGTAGAAGATAAATAAGAGAAGTAAGGAAATTATAGAAAAGTGGATAAAGATGAGACATATTTCACTAGAGCACAAATATTACGATGGCATCAATGTAATAAAAGTTTGTAACACAAAGTTCACATGCTTTAAATAAAAGTGAATTTACTTGAATAGCTGTAGGATATCAATAAATGATTAAAAGAACAACAAACACAGGTTACTTTTATCCTCCAACTCTCCCAAATTTCTAGACATGGATAAGTAGATGGTGTTGCAGCAAACTTAATATTATCTATTTAAAGGACGCTAACTATACATTAAGAGCTCCCAGACTCTATAATTAACATTCGGAAATCATTAACATAACTAGTTCTGAATTGGTTTATAGGATTTGAATATCTATGACACTGTGTATACTGTTCTGGCACTATAAATTTCTGTCTGGGACATAATTGTCTGACTCCTAAAAGTTCTATCTTCTAATTAATGTATGTGTAAAATTTTGTGTTGTGTAATTGAATATAAAGAGCATGTTTGCAGTGGGCATTTATTCACAATGAATATCCACAACTAAAGTGAAAAATTGCTTAGCTTCATAGAAGTATAAAATAGAAAAAGTAAAAAATTGGGTATAAAATAAAGTGGTAAAAAAGGGTATAAGATTAAGAGGTAACTCAGAGAAATAGAGTAAGATTAAAGTAAAAATTTCATCTCAAAAGCCCAAGGTTTTTTTTTTCCATGTAAATTTGACTGAATTTAAAGTTTCCAGCATCATAAGCATAGAAGGAAGGAATGCAGATATTTTCATTTTTTATCTACAACAGCTCAATTTAAAAAAAGAAATTGAATCAGCTAGAGAGTTTAACTTTCCTATGAGAAATACCACAAGGAAATTGAGCAAGTATAGAAAGTAAAAACAGTGATATGGCTTAATTATGAAAACTTAGAGAAAAATCATGGCAAGTACAAATTGATTATAGACTTCAGTCTTATTTGTTGTGACACTTGGGAAACAAAGATTTAGAAATGCACGTCAGAAATGCATGTCCACATGCATGCCTATTCCTGTGGTCTTATTTCTATTAGTTTCATTGGGGATTTACATATATTCTTAAAATATTATTTTACATATGTTTTTAAAATACTTTTTTACAGCTCATTGACAATTTAAAAGCAGCTCCCTGGGAACTCAGCCTGCTTAGAATGAACGTAAAGTAAAGAAAGAAGTTCGCTCTAGATGGGAATTTTGTTCACTGAGATAACGCCCCAGAACTGTCACAGCCTCAGGGAACAGCCTGGGGACTGCTCAAAACCACCAGGTATCGGTTTCCTCACCAGGGGCAAGGGATGATGATATTTATCTATCTGGTAGAAATGTCGGGAGAACTAATTAATGCTTAGAGAGGGCTTTGAGATTCTTTGATGAAAGGTACTTGGTAAATGCAAAGTGTCATTATGATTATTTTAATAGTTATGATTACTGAGATATTAAATGTGTAATATTCTACCACCCTGCAAATTCTAGTCTGGGTGGGCACTGTGGATTGCGTATCAAATGGTTTAAAATGAATAACTTTAATGATTGCTTTAATTTGGTTTATGATAAAACGTGGGTGGGCAGGACAGGCATCTTATCGGCCTTTCTATTCCTTGACTTTTACATTTAGCCTCTGTTTTTAAATTCGAATGGTGATGTTTTATTTAACGCATAAAAGGTAGTACTAAACAGTGTCTGTTATCCTGAAAACTCACGAAGACCTTTAGTGCTCAGGGCCACCTACTACTAAAACAATGAGTGTACTCTGAGCTAACTACTCCTGGAAGAAATAAACCTTGTTGCTTGAGGGACAATATTAAGGAAAGAGGTTTGAAGAACTTAGTGGCCTGTATTCTCAGGAAGCTTTCCCCACTGCATCCAATTTTTAACCAAGACTGTTAGACATTATGGAGAGAAAGCCAGGCAGATTGAACAGAGCAGCATGTTGGGAAGTTACGGGTTACAGAATGAGCTAAAAGTGAGGACTTCAAAGGAAGATTTTTAACGACAGTAGAGATAAAGGGGCACATACTAATCAAAGCGAGTCAGAAACTTACTTACATATTTGTTTGGAATAAAAAATCCAGTAATGAGGAGCGCTTGGGTGGTTTAGTTGGTTGAGCGTCCAACTCCTGATTTGGATCTGAGTCGTGATCCCTGGGTCCTGAGATGAAGGCCCACGTCAGCTCCATGTGGAGCACGGAGCCTACTTACGATTTTCTCTCTCTCTCTCTCTCTCTGTCCCTCTCTCCTGCTCACCTTCTCTCTCTCCAAAAAATAAAAATAAATAAATAAATAAAAACCTAGTAACGAGATCCGGTAATAAAGAAATACAGAGAAACTGGTGCCCACATAAAATATTTCAAATAGAGGCTCCCAATGGTTGAGTGAAGTATGTTAATTTAAAATCATTGGAGTTTCTTAAACCCTGCATTTATCTTACTTGCTCCTTTCTCATGAATCTATATTATGTAATCATATATACAAAGGAATGCAAAGTAAATATATGCAGAAGAATATTTACAAATCTGAATGCATTTACCTTTGTGTTTTGTGAATCTGAGTCTGATTGGAAATAGAAAGCCATTTCCTCTAATCTAATTGTGTCTCATCTGTGCACTATAAACCACATGAAGAAACTAGGCATTTTAGAAATAACGAGAATAATAATATTAAGTCTCAATTAACTAACGTATTTGACCTAGTAAAAAATAGTTATTGCTGGCAAGAAAGTTAAGAAGTTAGTCTCGATGCGGAAAACTGAGATCAGTGGTCACAGTTAATGTGCCAATTATAAAAGAAATACAATAGGAGATCTCAGTAGTCCATTTAAATTAAAAATAAATAAAGTGAGCTCAATTTCCACTGCATCAGGAGAATCTGTGCTGTGAACTTTGCAAGTGAGGTTCATTACATTATGTTTTGGGAAAGTGATCAAGATTATGCATTTTCTTCACACTCGTACCCTTAAACATTACACCTTACAGGATACTTCGAAGAAGTTGAAGCAGAAGGTGGAGATCTAGCTTGCTTTAATGCAAGCAGATGGCTAGGTCACAGAAACTATTTGAAGAGATATACTCAGCTGCTTTTTTTTTTTTTTGCATGAAAGCTAACATTTTTTTTAATTGAAAACATTTAAGAGTAAGAACGCAACTTACTTCCCACACTTGATATGAGGGTAGAAGGAGGTGATGCACTCAAGACATTTAGCATGGCACCTGCATGCAGCAAGAATTCAATAAATGTAAGGTATTATTATCATATGAAAACGGGATATGATGTATGGACGGAAGGAAAGCTGAGGCTTTGACTCCAGTAGAGGGGCATATTCTAGTAGTCACTACCATGCAGGTAGAATATGGAGCTTCAAGAAACAGGAAAATTCCCATCATAAGAGTTTTCCCAGCCTAAGCTGAAGAGTTATGGGACAGTGCTTTAACCCCAAATTCATACTTTAAATGAATAAATAGATTGTCTCCAGGTTGACGTTAATATTTTCCCCTATCTGGGGATTCATCGCTGCCAAAGTACCACATTCTAATTTAAGATCTAGATATCTAGCATTTTAAATTTTTTTTCAAATGTTTATTTATTTTTGAGAGAGAGAGGCAGAATGCAAGCAGGGGAGGGGCAGAGAGAGGGAGACACAGAATCAGACTCCAGGCTCTGAGCTGTCCGTTCAGAGCTGGACATAGGGCTTGAACTCATGGACTGTGAGATCATTACCTGAGCTGAAGTTGGATGCTTAACCGACTGAGCCACCCAGGCACCCCTTAATATCTAGCATTTAAAAAAATTAAGTTGCTTTGAAGTTATGTCCGTTAGATAGGGACATTAATTTTTGTACAAGAAGTAACACAGTAAAACAGTTTTAAAAAGAAAAAGAAAAAAAGGCAGAAGTGGGGATGAGAGAGAATCATGTCCTGATCCCTACACACATTGGTACTCTTGGAACCTCTTTCTGTTCATCCAGCTGGACACCTCACAGAGACTCTCACTTTGGGAGGAAAAGTGGAAGCATTTATAATTGAATTTATACACTGAATTGTGTGCTGCCAACAGCTGTTTTGGTAAAATATACATACTATCAAGCTTACCATTTCACCGTTTTTCAGTGCACACTTAGGTGTCACTAAATACATTCATAATGTTGTGTAACAATTTCCGCTGCCCATTTTCAGAACATTTTGATCTTCCCAAACAGAAACTCTGCACCCAGTGAACAGTGACCCGGCTCTCCCTTCTCCTCAGTCTCTGGTAACCTCTGCTCTTCTTTCTGTCTCCATGAATTTGCCTGCTCGAGGTACCTCATGTGAGTGGACTCATACAGTATTTGTCCTTTCTATTGCCTTTCCTATGTCCATATTTACTCAGTTAGGTAAAAGGACTGCCCTACTATTTCTGGCCATGTGGATAAAATCTGGGCACACCTTATCTTTACCCTCTTAGAATTCCTTGTCTTACACAAAATTGCCTACAGACACCTTCCACATAGAATCAAAAAAGAATTGTGCCCTAACTGAATGCACCTTAAGGTAAAGAAGAAAAACTCAGACTTCTAAATTTAGTATCAGTGATGTGACCAATGTATGTTAATGACTGATACTCAGCTTCTACCATGAACAGCTTTGGAATTGCTATTGTATTGTTCCTTTAATACATATTTCTGAAATGTTAGTAAGCTATTTATAATCATTCTCAATTTTTAACATAAAAATCATAAAGCCTATTTTCATAAGGATATGTTATCATTTGACCAACTTGGGCAAAGCCTGGCTGTTCTTGCTCTAATTCTTACCTTTAGTCATGATCAAATTTTTCTCATGATTTATGCCCTTTGCTGGTTTGCTTTCATTTCATTCTGGTTTTTTCTTTAATGTTGCTGTGAGTTGGTGTGTGTGTGTGTGTGTGTGTGTGTGTGTGTGTGTGTGTGCGTGTATCAAGAAAGCACAAAACACACAATGGATTTATTAGCCCCAGTGATTAGGAAGTCCAGAGATAGGATAAGCCATCGTTGCTGGATTTAGTAGTGACTTTCTTTTGGCTCTGCTTTCTGGGAGATCTGCCTCATCTCAAGCCACTTTTCCAACAGGATTGCTGAATGGCTGCCAGAAGCAACCCGGACCACATTCCCCCATTGCCACCTGCACAGAAAGTGAGGCTTGTTTTCCTGCCTCAGCATGTCAAAGAAGAATGTCAGAATTCTTTGCACCCTTAAAGTCCATGTGGTACCCCAAAGTACCTGGGTAACTATACCGAGGCACTTCTGGGAAGTAGGAAGGGGGGCAAGAAGGAAGGCAGATAGCTCTACTGCAGTATGACTCCTTCTCACATTCTAGGACTAAAATCCAGACGTATTTTTAAATTATAAAAAAATTATATTGGGAGATATGACATAATTGTAATCTCGGTGGAATATTCAACTAATACTTTATTACATAGAAAGTTTGACCATACAACCTTATAAGTGTCTAATTTAGAAATCTTGGAAAACAGGGATAATATTTGGGGAAAAACATGACCTACAGAACACAAAAAATGACTCTCATCTATTTTCCTTTGGTCACCGGATAAGAAAATAAGATGCCCGAGAAAGCAGAGTTTGTATCTACAAAGAAATATCACATTTATTCAATCAGTGATTTCAATCTTTGCTTTCAACATAAGAACACTTTCTTCTAATAAAGTAGTATAAGGAAAAATAACGTGAATAAAGAAAGTCACTGTGGTTCAGTTGAGGTAAAAAATCCTGGGTAATTTCCTCCTCTCATTCTCCTCCTCCTTGTAATTATATCCCTGTGTGTTTGTTTTCATCGTTAAAATAGGAAGAGCACAGTACAAAAGTGAGGAGTCATGAAAAAACCTGGATTCTCATTTTGAGTTATTGTTATGTTCTTTGGAAAAGTCATTTAAGCTAGAATTCCCTTTCCAATTTTAAGAAGCCAGGCTTTTAGACTGTTTTCAAATTCATTCATCTGGCTCAAATGTTAAAACTTCAGATATCACATATAAAGGACAAAAGCGCCCCGACCAACATTCTAAGAAAAAACAACTAAAAATTCTTGACGAAATCATCTTTACATCTTCTTAAGTACATCCATTAGCTGGTAAGTAAGTAATATGTGAAACCAATAACTACATGAAAAGTGGAAATTTGAACTAGAAGCACAGCGCTGAAAGCTTCTTTAGTGCGCGGGCATTTACAAATTCAGATCAACTTTCGCTTCACATTTGAGCACTTTACTGCCTTCTTCCTAGTTCCCTTCCCTTCACTTCTTGTGGAACACAGACAAGGAGGGAAAGAGGGTCGGAATCAAAAAAGTGGCGGCGTGCTTGGGGTTCAGAAAGTGCCAGAGACCCGTGGGGCTGAGGATCAGGAACACAGTGAGACCCAGCGCGTTGTGGGGAGGCTGGGCGTGGCTAAAGAACCATAGTCTGTCATGTGTATTAAAATCACTAACATTGCTGTATTCAAACCTATCATCTCATTTTGTGGTTTTATTTGTACTACCTTTTAAATTTTGTATCTTCTTCTCTTCTCTTTTTTAAAATGTTTATTTATTTATTTTGAGAGAGAGAGAGACAGAGAGAGAGTGAGAGAAAGGATCCCAAGCACGTTCTGTGGTCATCAGCACAGAGCCTGACACAGGGCTCTATCTCATGAACTGTGAGATCAAATGTCAGATGCTTGGGGCACCCGGATGGCTCAGTTGGTTGAGCAGAACTCTTGATTTTGGCTCAGGTCATGATCTCTTGGTTTGTGGGAAAGAACCCTGCGTCAGATTCTGTGCTGACAGTGCAGAGCTTGCTTGGGATTCTCTCTCTCTCTCGTACTGCCCTACCCAGCTCATTCTCTCTCTCTCTCAAAATAAATAAATAAACATTAAAAAAAGGAGTCACTTAACTGACTGAGCCACCCAACAGGTGCAGCTCTTCTCTTGTTTATAATATCCATTCCTGACATAACGTTAATCAACCAGTACAGTGATGGCCGCCAAATAGCACTCCATTATTCCTTCTACATTTACAAGTTGTCATTCCATCATAAATAGATGCTTTTTCTTCCTAAATTATGTATTTATTATTTTATTTAGTTAAATAATTATAATCAATTTATCATTCTTTATTTTCATGTTGGAAGTGGTCCAGATTTGGTCAGTTGAGCTTTTCCAGATGGTTCCTGACACTTTGATATGCTTGAAACTATTTAAAGCCAGAGTTGACAGGGCTGTAAGAACTATAAGAATGAAATCAATCCACAGGCTGGGAGATTTTAGCATAGTTCTCTCAATAGTGATAAATCATGTAGAAAAAATCCAGTAAGATTAAAAAGCTTGAACCACAAACTTAACAAGATTAACTTGAAGAAGCACATAGAATACAGAAATCAATTACACCCACAGTTGTAGAGTATAACTTTTTTTAAGCTTATTCATTTATTTTAAGAGAGAGAGAGAGAGAGAGAAGAAAGAGAGAGAGAGAGAGAGAGAGAGTGCATTAGAGGGTCAGAAAGAGAGGGAGAAAGAGAGAATCCCAAGTAGGCTCCATACTGCCAGCACAGAGCACAACATGGGGCTCAAACTCACGAACCACAAGATCATGACCTGAGCTGAAACTAAGAGTCAGACAATTAACTGACTGAGCCACCCAGGCACTGCAAGTATACTTTTTTTTTAAGTACATATGAAGTATTTAATAATAGTGACTAACGTTGTATTATACAAGCCACTACTCCAAGGATTCCTCAACCTTGGCATAGTTATTGACAATTTGGTTCAGATAATTCTCTGTTGTGAAGGACCATTCTGTGCATTGTAGGATATTTAACAGCATTTCTGGCCTCTACCTACTAAATGCCAGTAGCAACACATTTGCTCACTTCTCTCCAACCCTTTAAATCTATCAATTTCCACTGTGTTAACAACTTAAGTGTATAAAGAAAAAGCAAATTAAATTGCAGCAAAAAACTAAAGAATAATTCTGTGTTCTTGTTATGCAAAACACAAAATGTGAAGTCTATAAAGAAAAAAATGGGAATTTGACTACATTAAAATTAAGAATGTCTGTTCATAGTGGTGCCTGAGTGGCTCAGCTTGTTAAGCGTAGGATATCAGCTCAGCTCATGATCTCACGGTTCATGAGTTCGAGCACCGTGTTGGAATCTGTGCTGTGCTTTGTATCCTCTGTCTTCCTCTCTCTCTCTGCTTCTTCTACTCTCTCTCTCTCTCTCTCTCTCCCTCTTTTTCAAAAATAAACAAACAAAAAAACAATATCTGTTCATCAAAAACAGTGCAAAGAAAGTGAAAAAATAAGCAACAGTCTGCAGGAAATATATTTTCAACACATAACTGCCAAAAGACTAGTATTCAGAATAAATACATAAATTCTATAAATCAAAAAGAAAATACATAAATGATACAGATTTTAATGGGCAAAAGAACAGACACTTAACAGAAGAAGGAAATTCAAATGCCCAACAAACAAACAAAGTTTGTATAGAACCAAAAAAGACCTCGAACAGTTAAAGCAATCTTGAAAAAAAAAACTGGAGGTATCACAACTTAAGATTTCAAGTTATAATGCAAAGTGGTAGTAATTAAAACAGTACGGTATTGGCCTAGAAATAGACACATAGTTCAATGGACTAGAATAGATAACTCAGAAATAGCCCACAATTATATGGCTTATTAATATTTGACAAAGGGAATGAGTATACAGTGAGGAAAAGACAGTCTCTTCAACATTAGTGTTGGAAAAACTGGACAACCACAGGCAAAAGAATAAAACTGAACCACTTTCTTTCACCATACACAAAACTAAATTCAAAATGGATTAAAAACCTAAATGTGAGATCTGAAACCATAAAAACCATTGGAGAGAGCACAGACAGCAATCCCTCTGACATTGGCCATGGTAATATTTTTCTGGATGGGTCTCTTGAGGCAAGGGAAATAAAACAGAAATAAGCTCTAGAGAATACATCAAAATAAAGTTTCTGCATGGCAAAACTACCAAATGGGAGAAGATATTTGCAAATGACATATTCAATATACAGTTAGTATCCAAAATACATAAAGAAAAGACACAAGTCACTACCAAAAAACAAATAATCCAATTAAAAAATGAGCAGAAGACATGATGAGATATTTCTTCAAAGAAGACATCCAGATGGCCAGTAGACATATGCAAAGATGCAGGGAAATTCAAATCAAAGCCACAATGAGATATCACCTCACACCTGTCAGAATGGCTAAAATAAAAAACACAAGAAACAGGTGTTGGCGAGGATGTGGAGAAAAAGGAACCCCCATGCACTGTTTGTGCAAATGCAAACTGGTGCAGACACTGGTGGAAAACAGTATGCCGGTTCCTCAGAAAATTAAAAATAGAATTACCCTACAATCCAATAATTACACTACTGGGTATTTACCCTCCAAAATACAAAAACACTAATTCAAAGGGATACATGCACCCCTATGTTTACTGCAGCATTATTTACAATAGCTAAACTATGGAAGTATCCCAGGGGCCATCAATAGATGAATAGATAAAGAAGAGGTGATGCATATATACAATGGAATATTATTTAGCCACAAAAATAATGAAATCTTGCCATTTCCAACAACATGGATACAGATAGAGAATATAATGCTGAGTGAAATAAGCCAGTCAGAGAGAGACAGATACCATATGATCTCACTCATATGTGGAATTTAAGAAATAGAACAAATGAGCAAAGGAAAAAAGATAGATAGATAGATAGATAGATAGATAGATAGATAGATAGATAGAGAAAGCAAGAAACACTCTCAACTATAGAGAACAAACTGGTGGTTTTCTGAGGGGAGGTCAGTGGGAGGATGAGGGAAATAAGAAATGGGAATTTAAAAAGTACACTTATCATGATGTAAAAAAAGAAAAGAATGATAGAAAAAGAAACAAAGAAGAAAATTCAAAAGTCCAAAAGGCATATGAGAAAATTTACACTCTTAGTAATGAGTAACCATAAATTAAAATTATAAACTAATTAAAAAGCATAAATTAAAAATGCCATTGGTTTCCATTTCATACCCACCTGGCTGGCAAAATTAAAGAAGTTTTAGAATACCAGGCATTGGGAAGAAAATAGAACAACTTTTGAGATTTAAAGTGATATAATAATTTAAAAATCAATTTAACCTATCTAATATTAGCATGCAAGTCTGCTCTTAGATATTTACCCTGGTGTCTTAGTTTTCTCAGGCAGTCATAACAAAATATCATAGACTGGGTACCTCGAACAATGGAAATTTGTTTCTCATAGTCCTAGAGTCTGGGAAGTCCAAATCAAGGTGCTGGTTGATTGGGTTTCTGGTGAGGACTTTTTTCCTGGCTTGAAGACAGACACCTTGCCACTGTGTTCTCACATGGCCTTTTCTCTGCATGCACATAGAAAGAAAGAGAGAGAGAAAGAGAGATCTCTCACTTCCTCTTCTTTAAAAATAATTTTTAAATGTTTTTTACTTATTTTTGAGAGACAGAGAGAGACAGTACGGGCAGGGGAGGGTCAGAGAGAGAGAGAGATACCAAGCACAGCACAGAGCCCAACATGGGGCTCGAACCCACAAACTGTGAGATCATGACCTGAGCTGAAGCTGGACGCGTAACCAACAGCCACCCAGGCGCCCCTCTCACTTCTTCTTATAAGTCTACCAGTCCTATCAGATTAGGACTCCAACTTTATAACTTTGTAATCTAATTACTTTCTACTCTACCTCCAAAAGCAGAACATTGGTGGTTAAGACTTCAGCATGTGAATTTGACCCCCCAAATTCATGAACAGCACCTACAAAACGTTTGCGTATGTCCACAACTTAACATATACAAGAATATTCCCAGGGAACACAACTGCCTGGTAAGGCGCCACCTTCAACTACAGTGGCAATGTGCTAATCACCAGACATTGAAACCATTGTACACCGTATAACCTAGCTGAGCTGACCTGGACCAGAAATACCATGTCAGTCCTCTCGTAAAAGTGTGGACTAAATGAAATAGTGACTTTTTTTTAAGCCACAAGGTTCTGGTTTCTATTACAATAGAAAAAGCTGACTTATATAGTACATAAGATATTCTAAATGTCTTGAATTTACACAAACTCCAGATTGAATGAGGTGAACAAGTACTTATTATATGTGCGTGTGTCTTTTTTTTCTAGGATTATGCAGGACAATACCCTCCATTCCCCAGCTGGTGAGATGAAAAAATGAGATATAAACCCATTCAAAATGTAAAGTGCTCAAGGTAAAATTAGCAGTTCAAAGCAATACTTTTAGAAGATTTAATAATACAACAGACTAATAGCTAAATAGTAGATAAAAATAAACAAGAAGAAGACAAAACATTTAGGTTCATGTTCTCAGGAAAGTTATTAAAGAAGAGGTTGAATATAATTATTTGAATAACTTATTCTTTAATATTTAATTCATTCAAAACATGTTTGGTGATTCAGGTAGGGTTTAATCTTTAGCTTAAAGAAAGCAAAGTTCCACATGAGGATTGTTTTATGTTAAGCATCATGAAGACAGATATGATAAGTAAAACATAACAAATAACAAAACAGAGACATACAGGGGACAATATTAGAGCATAGATATGAAACAGCTTGCTTTATTGTAGGTTTAGAAAAACTTTCTTGCAAAGAAATCTTGAAGGGTGAGATAAAGTTAGCTAAGAGAATAAATGTTGGAAGAGGTAGCCATAAGCAAAAACTCAGATACGTGCAATGACATGGTATATTCATATTACTAGAGATGGGTCATTTATCACTCAATGAATATTGCATACCTTCTATATTGCAACTGCTATGCATGACAGAGATACAATAAGGAATAAAATAGAAAAAGTCTAAGGCAACATAAGACCAGTAAAGGTAGTCATGCAATATAAAAGTAAACAACTTAGTGTAAAACTGCAAGTTGTGAATAATATTATGAAGAATAAGAACAGAATGTGGTCCAATACCTAATGAGAAAAAAAATGGAAGTCCTTTCATCACAGGAGTTGCTTAATTTAATTTATAAATTTAGCACTTTAGACTTTTTAAAATAAAAATTATACCTGGGAGTATTAAAATACAACACAGGAGAGATACAACAGCTCCTCTAGGTCATGCTCTACCTTGAACTTCATTCTGATGGTGAAGTGGTGCCATTGAAGAGTTTAAGTATATGTGCCACTGGACCAGACTTAAAATAAAGACTGTACACTCATATTCCCATGTGGATCTGGAAATAGTGTGAATGGATGAAGGGCAAAACTGGGAAAGAGAGTCATCTAGGAGCCTCTAGCAATGGTCCCAGCAAGAAATTGTGAAAACTTGATGATCTTAAATTTCGTATTGCAATGGACTATCATTACAGAATATAGATCTAGTACATGAGGAGTTAGGTATGTCTAGCATTTGAGGAAATTTTAGAATTATCCCTGAGGAGGAGGGGAGATAAAACTGATCAAGGGGACATAAAATAGATGAATCGTCCTCTATTGGTATAGAATAGCACATTTTTTTCATGATTGTTTAGCAAGCATCTGGTGATTTGGCAAGCACTCCTCAATTTTTCATCTAGAGAAGTCTCCCCTTCTAGAAAATGTCTCAGCCCCCCAACTAAACATATCCCTCAGATGTTAACCTCAATGCTAAATGGTTCTGCCTCATTGGCCACTGTGTTTGATTTGTGAATGGATATCTATGTCAAACTGAACTAATCTTAAGGCCTGAATGATCAGTGGTAACTAATATATTCAGAAGCAAGAACTATTCAAATTCTTTTGTATTAACTTATTTAATCACCATTACAATGCAATGAAGTGGATACAATTATTATCTCCTTTCTTGCAGATAAAGAAATCAAGGCACAGGGATGTAAATTTGTCCCTGGTCTCACAGAGGCCAGGCTTTAAATCCCAGGTCCCCCTACAACCACACATTCTTAATCACTACTTAATATTGCCCTTGACAGGTTTCTTCCCCCAGAAATGTATACAAGTTCCAAGGTGACACAAGAGAGCCTTTTCTTGGATTTCAGACCTTGGGTATTGAGAAAACTAATCTCAGTCCATCTCTGATGGTATAGTTAGACGCATGGAGCACGGTTCCTGCTAGGCACCGTGAATCCACCTGTGTGAAAGAATCTAGGCCAAGAAACTAGAGGAAGGCATCCTGGAAAATGTGTCTTCACAGATCAGAGCTAACATACAGAAGGAGATGTTTGAATCTCTGGTTGCACTTATCACTAAGACTAACTAGAGCCATGACTTCCTATTAATGTGACGATATGAACTGATTCAGCACCCTTTCCAGATAAACTGGCCTAAATTTAAAGCTTGTAGCTAGGAGTCATGAATAATTAAGAATACCAATCTGCATAGCGATGGCATAGTCTTTAGCAATGCTCAGTCATCCAGAGGGATAGCAGATTGCTACATTAGTCCTGGTTAGGGATTTAGTAGGCAGTTGTGTTAGGAAAACAGAGACATATATAAGTTAAGCATGTGAAAGATAGTTGGTCGAATAAGTGAGATCAAAAGGGAGTGTATCATAGTAGAGAAGAAAGCAGACCCTGGGAGAGACTATAATTTAGCCTCTCAAGCCTCAGTTTCTTCATATATGTTTTGGGGATAATATTGCCTGTCTTTCTCGTATGTTAGGAGGATTAAATGAAATGATCTATATAAGGCCTTTAACACAGTGCCTGATATATAGTAATTGCTCCCCAAATGTTGTAGTTGAGGCACGTACTCCATGCTATGAGAACATAGATTCACAGAGAAGGGATATTTGGACAGATATTGAGAGACCAGAGTAGACAAATAGGTACAGTAGTTATTCCTTTCTCTTGTGTTCCCAGGTCTGCTTGTTCATCCCCTAACATGCAATGCACGTGGTTCTAGACTCCTACACACATTCCACAGAAGTTAAAGTCATAATCCAAAAATATGAAAATAGATGGCTTCAGCGATAAATGCTAAGGAATATGCAAAGTCAGTAAAGACCAAAACTTAAAACCAAACACTAGCAAGCATTTACATTTTAGATTTTTCTTTGCAACCAAAATGCTTAATTATTAAAACATTAACTTACGTATAATTGCATCATCACTGATGAAATCTCTCCTGCCTATAACAAATGTGATTTCAGCTTGTACTTTTGCAATGAGTGATGAAGAAACTTCCAGATGGAGAGGTGTAATTTGTGAGATTTTCCCTAGTCTATTCGCAGTAGCTTTAACTTCCATTTTAAATTACAGAGAGAATTCCCAAAATTTCAAATAGCCCCCGGAGATCTGGTGAAATAGCTAATCTCTTTCCATGAGCATGCTAACAAAAGCAATTTCTTACCAAGCTATATGCTACCCAGTGGGACTGATAATGAATCTGCATTATGGTAACCTTTATAAGAAGGGAAGATAAGAAGACCTTTTGGGGAGGTATATTTATTAGGTGGTGAATGTGTCTCTCTGCATGTGGGTTCTTCTGTTTAGATCTACTTTTCACTGAACTATGCCACGACCTCCTGTCTTTCTGCTTTCAACATTTCTCAATTTAGAATACCCATCCTATTACATACCGCAATGTCAGTAAGTATCAAACACCAATGTGCTGTAACAGCTTTCTCAGTGTTGAATTTCTTTCCTTTGAAAAGGCACTAGATTTATATGGCTGATTATGGACTTTCTATTAATTTCCCCTCTAAGATTTATAAAGAGTTCAAACCTGTGTTAGCACAGAGTGCTATGTATTTGTTTATTTGTTTGTAAATTGGAAAGAGGGAAAAACTTGGATGTTGTCACCCAAATATAAAGCAGCAGCATTTACTGGGAGCTTCCTACAGAGGGCACCTTCACCTTATTGGAAACCCAACTGAAAGAGAAACTCAGTGGCTGGCAGACAAATAACTAAACCTTAATAGTCAGGAGCACTCCTTCGCTTTTGCTAACCAGTTTTCTCCTCTATGGTACCTTTGTTACCTTATCTTTAGTAGAAAAGAACTGGCACCCTCTGCATAATCATTCATGGATGCAGGCCAGTAACACTACCTTATTATTATGTTCAGCTCGCTTGTGGGTGAGCTGGAGACAGCTGTTCATATTACCTAAGAGGCAACAGATCAATGAAAGGAAGGGAAGGACAAGTTTTGAGCTGCCTTTTTGCAACAATGTCCTTTATACAACAGAGGATATTTTTAAAGCATTGTATTAGAAAACAAAGGCTGATAATAAAGTAAACTGTTTACAAAACAAATTTCTGCTATGTTGTTATGATTAGTGAGTGATTTTAGACTAAAATTACTTAAGTAGAAACAAAAAGTAAGTATTTTTTGGATACCAAAAATACCATGGATTATAGACTATAAAAATAAAGAAAATAAATCTATTTAGAAAATTCTGAAAACAGGTATGAGTGTGTGTGTGCGTGTGTGTATAAAGCAATTCCTTGAAACTATTTCTGTGTAGCTGAACTATCAAAAGATATTTTAGTAATCTTATTATTAAAATAATTACCAAACCATAAAATATATTTTCATAGAAAGTATTCTTTTAAAACATATTTAGAATAAGTGCTGTATACATCTACAGGACTTCAAATGTACAACACTTTGACATCAATTTGGGATGCCTTATGTCTCATAAAAGGTGATAATAGTAATGTACATAAATCGAATATATATAAATAACACTTTGCATATTTACTTTGGACAGTTCTTGACTAGGAGATTTTCTGTTTGGATATTCAACAAGCAATTGGATTTATTAGAACATTTTGGCCAAGAAGGTGATAATGATAATTCCTGAATATTTAAACAAAAAGCAACATCGAAGACATGAGTTTATCTCTTTACATTTGCAATATAAAATGCCATTTTTTAAAGTTACTGGATGTGCCATCTAAAATGTATTATATTTACAATGAAGCTTATCAATTACAGATTATTAATTCATATTCAGTGTTTAGAAGTAATCAAGCTTCCAAATGCTACTACTGACAAATTGCATCTGGGAAAATTTTTACTTTCCTTTAAGTACAACTTTAAATAGATTACAAATAAGTGTAAGTGCATTTTAGCTATTAAGCTTGGTTTGATCTTATGTCTTTTTTAATGATTTATTCAGTCAAGGTTTAAAGCTTCCTAGTAGGACCAAAATGTTCAGAGTATTGGAAATTTTTATTCTTCTTTACTAATAACTATCATCATCGTGTCAATCAAATCACTTACATAGAAATATAACAAAGTACTGGCTGCTAAGCCTCTGCTAAAATGTATGCACTTGTTGTTATCAGTGTGTTTCAAAATCAGTCAAATTTGTTTTCTGTGGGAAAAAGACCCATTTTCTTGTTCGGCTGAGTGGGTTGCCTTGTCCTACAGAATGCCCAGGGTAAGGCCCCAATCCACCTGCCCAGGCATTCCAGCCTCATTGTTGACATTTCCTGGTGTTCAGTGGTTTCTCCCACTTTGTTGCATTCCAGAGCTGAAGGCGCTTCTTTGAAGATACAAGGCCATTCAAGTCTTCTCTACTTTGCAGTCTCACTCTAAAGGGAGAGTAAATGAAAAAGCCACGCAGTTCAGACAATTTAAATAGGGCAGCAGGAGGGCTGTGCTATTGCTCTGTTGGGAATAGCTGTGAGTGATCCCTGAATCACCTCTTGGAAAACAAGTAGAGGAGAGTGGCCTTTCTAGAAATCAGGATGAAAAAGGATAGGAGAAAGAGGCTGGATAGTCCTCTATGGAAAAGCAAGCTCAGGCTGGTAAGAGACTACAGAAAAGTAACGTGTTTACACAATCAACTGCTGGTTTCATGCCTGATTTTGCAAAGCACTTCAACAAATGCCTTTTACTGGTAGATGCTGCCATGTTTTAATCAAAGGAAACCAGAGATAGTCACAAAAGTCAAGGAACCTCAGGGCTTTTGCACTTTGACTAACTTGTTAACATCATATAATAATAGTTAAGTATGTCTCATGATCTCAAAATCTTATCCCTGAAATAATAGTATTTCTCCAGATCTTGGTCATGAGTCTCCATCCTCATTGTGCAGCCTTGTAGCAGGTGAGTGCACACATCTACACAGCAGCGAGTGCATACATCTACGCACCAAGTGAGAACACATCAGTCGCTCTGTTAGAGCATATGGAAATTCATGACACAGTGGTAGAAACAGGTAGAGAACTGTGAGGCCAGATCTAACTATGCCAGTCTATTATGTTTTCAGTCCCCTTATATAGGAAGCAATAAAAATATATTTCCTCTGCTTACCTCAAAAAGGTTTCCTTTGAGAATAGTTGGGAGTAACAAAACCCCATGGAGGCCTTAGGTTTAATTCCTGGCTTAAGCTTCAACTAGCTGCGAGTATAAAGGCAAGTTCTCATATTTTAACAAAATGTGTCAGTTTCCCGTTTTGTAAGGTCAGAAAAGATGTGTAAGAATGAATCGAATGGATGGGTAGTGAGAAGCTCCCTACCATCCCACACTGAGGAGGTATCTCAGAGTGCCTCTAAGCTCCCAGGGACGGATCTGAGAATCTTTTATGATTTCCAGCATGGTCTTTGGATGGGAAAATGGCAGGACAAGACCTGCAGTTCTAGGATTAGATGATCTTCCAGGCTCCCCTAATACAAACTTTCAATGACGTTACCGGAATAAGACTGAGCAGAGATAATGTATATGAACTCTAATCAGGATGAATGCCTTTGTCTTCTTTACATCTTCAGCAACCAGCATACCATCGGTACACAAAGTAAATGTGCTTTGTGTTAACAGAGAAGATTGTGAACATCAAGGTGATGGTAATATTAAAGTAAAATTTGTAAAGTATACAAATTACGACATACACCTCTGCTTACTCACATTTGAGAGACAGACTTTCACACACTAACCTGCATTCCCTCATGGTCTGTAGCAGCCCGTCACAGCACACTACTGCTTAGGCTCCATTCTTGGTGAAGACTCTCAGTGGCTCCTCGGATGATTAAGAAAAGATTTTTTTCTGTATAGGTCCCAGATCAAGCCTTAGTTACAGGTCTAAGATTCCCTTTTCTAGCTATTTCATCTAGCATCTCTGGATCTTTGCCTCAAGAATTTGTCCTAAATTAATCGTATATTAGAACAGAAATGTGCATATCTAATATTTTGTTAGTCTTCAATATCCTGTTATGAATCATATGATATATGACTTAAGGAATGAGCAGTCTATACAAGTTGGGGACACAGGAAATGAGTGGATAATATAGAAGCAATTTTAATTACCCAGCTGACCTTTACTGATCACCTAGCAAATGGTAAGCGTTATCCTAGCTATCCAAAAAAAAAAAAAATAGAAATGACTGGAGACCACCTGAAGAGAAACATATCAACAAGTGTGAAAGCATAAGATAATTGCCTTATCCATCAAAATGCATGAAAGTTACAATACACACGGACAAATCTGCAAAGATTCCTGGATGTGCTGAACCTTCAGCCAATCAGTAAATTATAAATTCTGATGTACACAGGAAGTGATCTTTCTCTTTAATTCCTCCTCTAAATATACATGTGAAGAGATGCTGGACATGTGGATGGACTGAACTCTGGCTGGAAAACTAAAACAACTTTACAGTCGATGGGGAAAGCATGTGCCTGAGGACGGCAGAGACGCAATCTATCCCACAATGCCAGTATACTGCTTGGAGCCTGCGTTTTGATGATGTTAAACAAGAATAAAGAGACCTGTGAAGAATTCTTAGGAAGTGGTTTCTTATATAACATCCTGGCAGAATCCACAGTCCTCTCCTGAAAACCGATGGAGTGAAGGGTTGATCTGGGAAAATCTATTTAAGGAAAAATTGAACAACTTAGAACCTGGCATAGACATTACTAGTGGAGGTTTGTATTACTATTTGTACTGGTAATCCTTACAACGTTCAATTGTAAGTTTTAAAATGGGCCAAGTACAGTCTCAGAGGAATTGGGTTCATCCTTTTCCATTCCATTATTAAAAAACGCACCTTTGTTTCAGGATTTAACCTTTCCTAAAGCATAGGGCTGAGACAATCACAACAAAACACCTCCCCCTTATAACTAGTACTTCAGAGCCCTGTTAAATCAAAAGAAAAATTCTTTCTCTCCTCCCCAGTCCCACAGCCCCTCAGGATTTTAAATGGTAATGACCAGTTCATTTGAGAAAATGGCATTTTAGTGCTCCCCTTCACAAGCTCTTAAGGCATATGAGGTGTCTCTTTCCCCGGTGATGTGCACCTCCTTTTGTTTTCTGGCATTACCGGAACTGACCTGGCATGGATCACTGGGTGAGCAGGCAATCTTAAACACTTCTCATATAAATTACTGGTTCCTTTCCAAGTGCAATTGCTCACAGGGTAATACACCCTTTTACAACTCTGATAGCAATGTCTCTTCGTTCTACTGGGTTCCACACCCCCCCAGGAAATGAACAGACAAAAAAGACGGAGATGTGAACTTAGAAATGTACAATCTGGTTCAACCTTGAGTAGGTGCATAGTGGGCGTTTTGGGATCCTTCAATTCTTCTGTTCCCTTTTTTTTTTACACCTCTCCAATCTTTTCCTGCTTTTAAAGCCATCTACACAAATGAAAATATCAAAATGACACACTCCACACATGTGAGCACAATACAAAGCAAAGCGGTAATAAATATGGACATCTACAAAAATGCATTTCAAAAAATTTTCCAGAAAAGAAAAATAATGCTCACATTTTATGATCCACATTTATTAGGTGGCAACGACACATCTTGCTTCCATGCAAATGAGGCTTACCGTTAATTGAGCACTCCAAGTATCACTGGATGCTAATGATGGCCACATTTTCCAAGCCAGCGTCTTTTTTCCCATGAACTCTAATGACAAGGTGTGTTTTTACTGACAGTTGACTCGGATCAGAGCTTGCAGTATTGTATTTCAGGTTGTGGCTCTGTAAAGCCCTGTAACTTTCTTTGAAGTTAAACAGTGTCAATCTGTTTCCATGTCTGAATAACTCTTAGAAGAGCCTGCCTGACCCAAGTCAACTCATTGAAACATACTATTTCCCCATAATTGATGTTCCAAATGAATGTCCTTTCATAATAAAATGTGCTGGAAAACAAAACAGCTTTGCATCCGGCACAACTTGCATCATAATTAAATTTTATTTTATCCCATCGAGGCATGCTAAATGTTGAGCAAAATATAATTTTAAGTAATTTGTTTGTATTCTTATCTGTAGGAGCTGGAAATTAACAGCGTTGCTAGTTTGCGTTTACTGTTAAGCCTGGAGAGCAGAGAGATTGCTTTGCAAACATTACAGTTATTATGTCTGCAGTTGGTACTCTTTGTATAAATTATTGATCAGCCAGCTTATTTTTCTTTCTGCTTAATGGATATTATAGCATAGCCGTTTACAACGCTATAGTTAAGGTTGTGTCAGCACTTCCATTATAATAAACCCTCTGTTACAGGGGGTTTATAACTTGTTGTAAAAATTTGCTCTGGGCTGAAACTTGACATACAAGATCTCCGGCTGGAAGGTGGCAATTGTTATTCTTTCAACTTTAAAAAAACTCTTTGTTCTGAAGGGCAATAAATAAATAAACAGTTTATTCTTTTCTAACAATCCTTGAAATTTCTGACTTCAAATAGAACAGTTTTTACAGGCTATTTGTTAGACAACGACCCCTTCTTTTACTTAATAAAGCAAAGGAGAAAAAAGGACCAAGATTATAAATTAAAACAAAACAAAAAAGCAATCCACATAAACTTTTAAAATCGAGTTTAATGCATTTCTCCTAACATTACAAAATTATGCAACAATTTAGGTTTTCACATTGAACATGCAATTATACTACGTAAACCTTATTCCCATCCTCATTCCCAGCTAGGTATCCTTTAAGCCATTCATAGGTCTTCATACTGATCTTTTTTAGAGGAAAATGAGTTGGGCTTATTTAAAGAAAAAGAGGTATGACAATTAGAAAATGCCTCATGTTAAAAGGTACGATTGAAGGTAGAATATTTACCAGAGAACTGAGGATTTAAATGTCTGCCTGACTTTTTGACCTTACTTCAATCCCGTCTGCTCTTCCCCTCAACAATGGCCTGATTTAAAAAGATGAAGGGAATTAATCTCAATTTATATTATTCTTGTTGCTGCTTCCTTTTACAACCCAACTCTAAAGTGATCTCCCTGTGTTTTTTTTTTTCTTTATCGGATATTTGGCTGTGCAACTCAATACCAGCCCAGAGATGGAATTAGGACACTTACTCTGGAAGTAAGGAGTGATGGACAAGTATAACTAAATTATCAGGGACAGTTGACTGGCTGTCATGGAAATGATGTAGTTTGGAGTCAGGAAAACAATCCTATGATGGGTTTTTTTTTTTTCTTTGTAACTATTCTTCTCTTTGCCATTACTCTCTCTCTTCCCTGGCATGGGTTTAGAGATTTCTTAAAATATACTCCATAACCAGCAAAGTATTTTTGGCTACATGTCACCTTCATTCTGAACCAGGAGAAAAGGAGGTGAGGATAGAAGTTTAGGGAGAGAGGCACTGTGGTGCAAATCCTGCCGTTTGGCTCTGAGATCTGTGCAAACAAGAATATGAATAGATCATTACTATATGCATTCAGTCAGCATATGTACAGTCCATGTATCTCCATGCTGTAAAACAGGTCAAAGTTATTTATAACCATTTAAACCACTTCTTTATTAAGAACGGAAGTTTGTAATGTAAAGTTTGAGTGCTTCAAGTTATAGTGTGTTCACCTTCAGCTCCCCACCTTCTGTCCTTCGGGTAATTTATCGCCAAGCTCTCTGTGCCTGATTAGTGAGTGTATCCGGGAGATAAAAGTCTTATTCCTCGTTCTTGAGGAGAGGCAAGGAATTGGAAAAGAGGGGGAGACTGAGGAAGTGAGAGTCACTACAAGCCAGAAGTTGGAACCCTAAGTGGGGAGGGCAGAGGCAGAAAGTATAGCGGCAGAGAAGTCTGTGCTTAAGGCAGTCAAAGTGTATCTGCTGAGCTGATTGGTGAGGCCGAGTGTCTAAGTTAAAAAGGCTTGAGAGAGTTAGTTGGCATAATTTCTCCATCTTCAATGATTTACTACTGAAGTGCAAACATCAATTTTGGACTCTCTCCTGAGAAACGTTTAACAAAGTCCGTGAACTGCTGGTACCCTGATACCTTCCTAGATTTGCCAAACTTGGATAGCTCTTTAATAAACCTCTACCTGAAGTTTATCTCTGTCTTTTTTTTTTTTCCTACTAAGGAAACAGGTCCATTAGTAAATAGGCAGATGTAAAAATGATCTTCCTCTTTACTTCTCCGTTGTGATATATCTTAGAATTGTTCAGAAGTGCACTCTATTGTTAAAGCTATTTGTGCCCGGGTGTGCTAATGCACTCTTTGATTGAGTGAATTAGCAGTCATAACAATCTGGCAGTCTGGCCATAGAAGTGTGCTCAAATTGATTTGTGTTATGGCTGGACTGGAAAATCTAGTGTTAGTTGTTTTTTGCCCTGGGGCATTGTTTGTACCAAACTCCACTTTTCATTTAATTTTCCAATACATTTTGAAAGATTGAAATGCTTGTGATCAACATTTGATCCACTTGCATTATTTAAAAAAAAATTCTGAAAGTAATTTCAGATTCCAAAAAAACCTAGCTTTCAATTAGAGTAAACATAATTAGAGAGTGACGTCGTGCTCGGAATGGTAAGTCTCCCTTTGAATCTATTAAGCGTGTCATCTCCTTGTCCTGTCACTGAAAGGAATTCACTATGTCTGAAGTATAGATCTGTATTTTTCTGTGCCTGCTTCTCATAGAACTTGGGGAAAACTTGAACGGAAAAAAAAAACTGTAATGAACCTTTTCTTGTTTCCATTGAGCATATGCCCAAATTGTTTCTGTTTCACTTAGTGATGCTAGAAAAGGAAGATACTCAAAGCTTTCAGGAAATTTTGAGATATGCCAGAAACATATGCAGACACGTGTTATTTTTAAGTTACCCAGTCATTTGTTTTTTATATTCCATGAAATATGCGTTTTCAATCTTTTTCTTCCAAATAACTATATCAATTGCTATATTGAAACTCTGAAGATTTAAAGACATGACTTATCCTGGCTTTGTCAATATTTGGATCTTTCTTACAATCTTCTGCTTTGCAGTCATTTACCAGAATTATAATGCAGCATGAATAAACCTAAAAAATGACTATTGATTACAGAGAAAGCTTTGTGAAATCATTTAGTCAGTTTCCCCACTTGAGAAATCAGTGAATAAAATAGGTCAATAGAAAAGGATGCAAAGGATGTAATACAGTGCTATGCCACCCTGGGTTATAAAAAGGGTCAAAAATAAATCCCCATAGAATTCATGATTTTATACTCATAAAATAAAATGATACTTACCAAATCCCAACTATAAATCCTCCTTTCTACAGATTTATTCTTCTTTTTTTAACCACAGGTTTGGAAAATATATATGTTTTTATCTTTCCCTGTTTCAGTAGAAGCATTTCCTTGTCACTGCCCCCTTTTAACCAAATAGGATGCCCTCATCATGGAGCTAGAGTGCCTGTTGTCATCCAGGTATTCAGCGAGACTTGGGCTGCAACAGCTACTCTGTATTTCCTCACTGTCTCCTGCAACCTTACAGCTCTTCTGAAAACTGCATTTCATACTGCACTGAACTCTGCATCCTGTGTCGATTTTTGTTAAGTAATAGATGGTGAGACCTGAGACCACTCTCTCTATTAGTTCCCATTCTTTGGGATGTCGACGCGGGGCACGAGAGAGGAGAGGGGAGGAGAGGGGAGGGGCCAGGAGGGGGCAGAGGGAGGGAAGAAAATACCTTCCCTGAACTGGTACAAGCTCAGCTTCAAACGACATCCTAGGAAAGAAATTAAAGACTTCTTAATTAGTGCAGCAATTAAGCTTTCTTGGTAGCATTTTAATCAGCACAGGCCCTATCAAAGGACAAACAGAACGATTTGCAGGTCTTTGAATTTTAAACAGTCTTATTGATTTCAGCACAATACGTCTTCACAAAACACAGGGAGAATTTTCTAATATCAGTTACAGTACTTTGAGTTTTGCTTATGCAAATTCAGTGCTGGTTGGAAAAGATGAGATGGAGAGAGAGGGCCTGAAACAGCCAAGGATGTAAAACAATAAACAAACAAGACAAAAGCTTTGAAAGCTAAAGATGCAGTAGAAAGAGTGAGAATTTGAAATCTCTGTGGAGTTGATTTATCTGCTGTTGCTAAATACTATTTGCCTTAATCATTGGTAACATTTCTAAAAAGAAAGAAAGAAAAAGGAAGAAGGAAAGAAAAGACAAAGAAAGAAGGAATCTTAAATCTAAAATATTTGAAGCTTTTTTCCCCCTACATGTTTTAATTTGCATTAGATGCTTCTTCTAATCCTATTGTTTGATCAAAGGGGCATGTGGTAGTTCCCAGAAATGGTTTAGAGACCGGAGGTGTGGGGGGGGGGGAGCTTCCATTCAGGTGGGGGTAAATGCCCCAAGCCCTACCTCTGAACGGATCACGTGCTGGGAGGCGCAGGATTCCCTGCAGAAAATTTGGAGTTTGCTTCAAAGCTGGGCGGGATTATGCCTTGGTCAGCTATTATGACTTCCTGCCTGTGGCTTCGGAACATGTCAGGTCCTGGGTGAGTGGTAGTTTAAGGAAACGTGAGAAATGAGAATGTAAGGGCAGATGCTCAGCACTTCATTCTAATTTTTCCCCCATAACTGGATCTAGAAGTTAAAATGAGGAAACTGTGGTTTAGCATTTTAAACTATATCAGAGCTTATTAAAGTTGTGCATATAATTCCAAAATAAAATTAGTTTTTCAGGGCTCAGTATCTCCTCCTCCTCCTCCACTCATTAATACAGTAATCTGGCATTTAAAAAAAAGGTAATATTTTCCAAAACATGTGGGAACACTGAAAGTGGTGTTTTGATACATGTGATATATTATCAAATCCCTATTTTGGGGGATTGATAGGAGAAGTGAAAAAGTAACATAAATTATTTCTGAATATATTAAAATGCATTGGCTAATAAGGCCAAACAATTGTGTAAACTCCAGCTATGTTTGCAGAAGTTTATCTACTTTTTAGCGACAATCAATTCTCTGAATTCTTATGACCCATGAAAGCCTCCAGATATCACTGCTGTGCCCCAAAAAGTTTACCATAAACTTAGACAAATTAGTCAATGGTGCCATACTTCTCTGTAGACATTTCCCGTGCCTTTTGACACAAAACATCAAACAGTTTAAAGGTTTAAAATAAATGACCAAGAGAAATGTGATCATCATTTCAGCACCCAAATGGCAGAATTTCATTATGAAATTTCCCAACCCTGGGAACCTGATGCTAACAGTTTATTTTTTAACTCTAACCAATGCTGAAGCATTGTTTCTGCCTTGTGAACTTAATAAACTTGTATAGACAGGTTTAAAGCCTAATTATTTGAGATTCCTAGAGGTAAAAACAGAGAACAAGCTTGACCTATGCTCAGATCATAGGTTGGTCAAAATCCTTGAAAATAAAAAATACCTCCATGCAACAAGTTAGAAAGGGAAGAGGAGAGAGGAAGGCGAAGAGGAAAGGACTCAGTCTAAACTCAGCCTCATGTTTTTAAGCATAGCAGTCCTTTCTGCCTTTACAAGTCAACTAGTGAGCTTGTTTTGTTCCTTTCATTATTTACAAAACACATTTGCACTGACAAACTGAAAAGGACTTTCCCCCAAGACACAGAAACTTCTCAAATATGAAAGAAAATAATGTGTGATTCCAAGAACACACTGGCAATTAGCCTTGGGTCTTAAAGGACCTGAAGATAGTTGTTTTCTATGCAAGACAGGTGAATTAATTACGGAGTTTTTAGGTAAGAAAATCAGTGTTTTCTTGCTTTCCACTTTCTAAATCTTCCAGGGTGCCTGATTTCTTGAAAGTCTCCAGGTAAAATTAGCATTTGTGACCTCTCTTTGGGGTGAGAGTGAAGTTATTCTGAATGATCCACATCATGGCAAGCATTTCTTTCTTTCCATAATCTCTCAGGAAATAAGAAACTAAATAGCAGAGGATTCCATTATCGTTAAGTGACTTCAGACTGACTTTTCCCCCACAATTGAAAACTGTCCTGGAATTTTCACTCTCCTTACGCTAATAAATGATTTAACAGAGAGAGTAAAACAATCGGCTGCATCCTACATGGGCTTTGCTTACTTGTGAAGCTTCCTGAAAATAATTTCTTAATAGTCGTGAAGTGAAGGGATGTGTTTTCATTTATATCTTATTGCCCTAACGAGCGGAGATTGGCAGGCGATTGCTTACAACGTTTTGGGGGGAAAAAAATTACGAGTCTTCGCGGACGAAATGGAATATTAGACATGCAACCTAACGGTAGTAGAAGAAGAGAAGTAGATCGTCTCCCTCTCCTTTTCTGACCGCCACTTCGGTGTCCCCCGCTTTTCCTCTCCGTCCCTCGCATAGTTTCTTCCCTTTCCTTCCCCCCTCCCCTCCTTTTCTCGCTCACTCGCTTTCCCTCCGCGTCTCGCGCTCTCGGAGTCTCTGCTCCGAGTTCCTGGTTGGATAATTTGGGTTAATACTAGTGAGTGAGGTTTTTGCGGCTTCAAAGGGTATTTCAAGTTTCCGGAGCTCCTCCCCTCTGCACCGTGTGACAACAACAACTCGTCCAGCCGGCAGCCTGCACTTTTCAGCTCATTTTCTCTCTGTCATTCCCCTCTCAATCTTTGATCAATGTACTTGCCAGGGAGAACCCAAGTCCTTCAAACCTCCTCCTTTTCACCTTCATCCTTAACTTTGTGCTAGAGCGGGACCCACACAACAACAGCCGACCCTCCCC
>NC_043703.1:33883545-34063545 GCF_006229205.1 Suricata suricatta
GGCGGCAGCAACTGCAACCCCAGCCTGGCGACCGCGAGCGGCGGCGGCGGCGGCGCCTCCAGCACCCCCATCAACGCGAGCACCGGCAGCAGCAGCAGCAGCAGCAGCAGTAGCAGCAGCAGCAGTAGCAGCAGCAGCAGCAGCAGCAGTAGCAGCAGCAGCTGCGGCCCCCTCCCCGGGAAACCCGTGTACTCGACCCCGTCCCCAGTGGAAAACACCCCTCAGAATAATGAGTGCAAAATGGTGGATCTGAGGGGGGCCAAAGTGGCTTCCTTCACGGTGGAGGGCTGCGAGCTGATCTGCCTGCCCCAGGCTTTCGACCTGTTCCTGAAGCACTTGGTGGGGGGCTTGCACACGGTCTACACCAAGCTGAAGCGGCTGGAGATCACGCCGGTGGTGTGCAATGTGGAACAGGTTCGCATCCTGAGGGGACTGGGCGCCATCCAGCCCGGAGTGAACCGCTGCAAACTCATCTCCAGGAAGGACTTCGAGACGCTCTACAATGACTGCACCAACGCAAGGTAAAGAGCGGGGGGTAGCAGCCCCGGCCGCCCGCGGCCCCTTCCCTCCCGCCGCCTCCTCACCCTTCCCAGGCTCCCTTCCGGGCGCCTCCAGCCCCGCGCGCCCGCGAGCCGCGCGCCCCGGAGAGCACGGCCCTCTCCTCCTTTTCCTCGAGGCTCGCCAGCCGCTCCCGACCCTCTGAGAAGTTGGCACCTCTCCCTGCCCCAGATCTCGCTCTTCCGCCCGGTCCCCACCTTGCGCGTCTGGGCGCGGGGGACGCGGGGACCGCGGGTCTCGGGGCGGAGGGGGCGGGGAGGAGGAGGACCATGCCTTTCCGGGAGCCACAGCCCCCTGCCCGGGCCGCGCCGGCGTCCGGGGACCCCCTCCCCGCACGGCTGCCCGAGGGTGTGCTCCCTCGGACCCGGGCTCCACCGCGACCCGGGGGGCACCGGCGGGGCCGGGCGGCGGCGCCGAGCGGCGGCCCGGGGGCGGGGAGAGGTCGTGACCCCGACCCGCAGGCCTCGGGAGCGGGGAGACTTCGCCCCCGGGTGAGGGGCCCGCAAGGAAGCTGCGACCGCGGGCCCTTTCGAGGTCGGGAGGGAAGAGACCTCCGAGGCCGAGAGGCCCGGAGCGATCCCGGGGGACCCGCTGCGAGCTCAGCCCCAAAGCCCCGAGGGGAAGCCCGCTGAGGGGAGGGGTCTGTGTGTGCGCGCACGTGTGCGTGTGTCCGCCTGTGAGCTTGTGCAAAGGAGATACCGGGGTAGGTTTGCCCCGGGGCAGATGCGAGGGAACGGGCAGGTTTCCTTCTGGAGGGGGAGGCGACGGGGTGCCTGAGACTGTTGGAAGCTGAGCTGGAGAGATGGGGACGGAAGACTGAAGCGCACACTCTCTTTCTGTTCTGTCTCTCCAAACTGTTTTGCTTTTCCATTTTCTTTCTTCCTGTTTTATTTTTTTCTTTAAAGGTTAGTAGCTCACGCAATGAACAGGTGCAAGCTTTGCACTGGGATGTTCTGCAGCCCTGAATCCCCTGTACCGTGGCTTCCACAGCCCGGCAAAGCGCGCGAACCCTGAAGGCGGGAGGACCCGGTTCCTGGCCCGACGGGTTTTATGCTAATGAACGCTCACAGGGGGGAGGATCTACCGAGAGGGGGCGGGAGTGGGGTAACTTGTCAGTTTCGGGGTGGAAATGTTCTTTCCACCCGCTTTCACAGTTCCGCCAGGTCCCCCGTTCGAAGCAGAGGGAAAAGTTGAGATGCCAGGAGAAAGAGAGTAGGGAAAGTTGAATACCAGAAGCGGGCGCGTGGGAACTGCGCGCAAAATTTGCGCGGGGACTTCGATACCCTCCAAATAAGTTTAAGACCGGGAGAAGGAAGAGGGTTGTGCCCTCTGAGGGTATATGTCCGTTATTAGAGCTAGGGAAACTGAGCTGGGAAGGAAAGAGGGGTAGGACAAGACCAGAAGGAAACTGGGGTGAAAAAGCCCCTCGCTATTACTGCCTTGGAAGACTTCTGGCTAGTGCCCCGGGAAGGCTGTAAGACGAAAACTGTCTCCAACTCGAACCCTGCAAGTGTCCTATTCTGACCTAGCCACTCTTTTCCTTGTTTGCCATTCTTTGCCTGGGGGCTTGGGTGTGTGTCTGGGTTTTGAACCTTCATTTCTATGATTTTTGGGCGACTGCTGAGAGCGCGTGCATGTGCGTGCGCGCGCGCGCGTGCCCAAGAGTATGGACAGGTGGCAGTAAAGATTGAGGGGTAATCTTGATCACTGAACGTCATTTACCGAGATAATTGGAGTCCTAGGACGTCCAGAAGATAAAATATTTGCCAACAATGTAATCTTCAAACTATTCAGATCAGGGCAGAAAATTGTTACAGAGTTGTTGGAAAGAATACTAGTTGAAAATTTGAAGCCAGTTGATTGTCATGAAAGAGTCTACCTATCTGGTAAATTGGTGAAGAGCTACTGTGTTTCTCTTTAGTGATCAAACCACTCTGCTCTTGAAATCTCTTTGCGTTTCTTACACCACATACGGTACTAGATAATTAATGACCATTTCACATAACACACAAAAAATTGCTAGAGAAAACTTCTTGCAATTACTGCAATGTTACAATCAATGTAAAGCAGGTACTGTTACACCTCTTACAGTTATTCCCTTCCCGCCCCCACCCCCCATTCTTGCTTAGTGTTTGGTTTGAAATCTTCACTATATGGTTGGGAAATATTCTTAAAGTTATTAACAAAAATGTTTTAATTAGTTTTTCCCCCTGAGGTTAACAATAGCTCTGGAGTTTAAACTTTCACAGCCAAGATAAGTAAGATCCAATAGAACTGTTATATCTCTTCAAAAATATTTCATCAATACTCTGATTATATTTCAGTCACCTGGTCTTAATATTTTACAATTACATGTGTCATTCTAAAGCTCAATTTCGGGTTATTTTGAAGTTAAATGTGGTTAGTTTGTTGATTTGCACTTGCATTTTGATCTTTCATCAACTACAAGGCTTGCTCAAACCTATATACATGCAAATACAGCAGTCATTAACCTTAGAAGATGTGTAATGGAGAGCTCTACCTAGGTTTTCTTAACGCTGCACTGACTAAAAAAAAAAAAGAAAGAAAACTTATCATTGAACTCTCTGTCACCAAAACATATTGTTTGCATTATAATACATTATTGCTTGTTATGATAATTACAAGTGTTACTGTCTTATTTCTTAACTTTGAAAGCAATATCTACAATACTTGCACCTTGAATTTCAAAACTAAAATTACTCTTTCCATTCAAGTCCAGTTTATGCCTTTGCTATTAAGATCCTTTTCCATTCACCTAGACATATTGATTTCTTTCATTCTGGTTTCTTTCTCCTTTGGCTATTTAAGAGACTATCTAAAGGAATAATTTATGCAGAGGGTAAGACAAACTGTGCAAAAGACAAACTATATAAAATAATACACAGTGTGCAAGAAACATCAAATCTTAGCACTCTTATCTTTTTACAGAACATACATCTCATTCTGTCTCTTAATAGCATTTAGATACCAGAGAATCTGAGAAACCAAAATGATATCAAAGAGAAAAAAGGTTCTAAACTTGCTCAAAGTGTCTCAGTAAGTTGGTGACAAACCTTAGAGTGGATTTAATTTGCTCGGGGCTATTGCATCAGTATGCTATCTATAAAAACGGGAATAAATGTTGAAGCCATCTGTCACTACCACAAGGAGATGAAACAGAGACTATCACTCGCTTGATAGTAAAGCTAAAAGGAGTCCAAAAATGAGAGAAAATATAAGGAAATATATTTAAAAGTTGTCAAAGGACAGAGTCTGACCTTCATCAGCTTCCTCCAATTATTATTTTTAAACTAAACATTAGTTGCCTGAACTTGGCTGGTGCATCAGAGGTCACTCAATTAACTGGTAACCACTACACAACAACAACAAAGGAAAAGTAATTATGTACATGGTCAAGCCTCAGTTTGTATGAGTCAGTCGCTTGTTTGGAGATTTGGGTTAGGATTCAATTTTCTGTGAATTCAGGTAATAAAAAGTGACTCTGCTGTATTGTGTTATCTAAAATGTTTATTTTTTGAATATTGCCAGAGGGAGATTTTGTTTCAGGATCTTTCAAACCAGATTGTGATTTTGTTCTTATGTAGCCCTAGAATTGCAGAGTTTTAAACTTTAATAGATTCCAGTGGGTTTTATCAGACATTTTATATGCATATTGATATATTCACAAACAGTATTCCTTTGTCTTAAAAGTCAATGTCATTCATAGACAGCAAATTGAAAGACTTTTCCAGTCTTTTATTGGTCCAGTAGTAATATATGGATGCAATTTTAGTATAAGAAATATAAAATATTCTCCAATTCTTGGCTCTGTTTTTTGTCAGGAGTTTTAATAAAGATGGCAATCTGAACCAGTCTGTATTTATTGAACATTTTCCCCATTGCATGTTTTTCAATGGCACGGACTTACACACGTCTGCCTTGGTAATAGAAAGTTTCAGCACAAATACTGATTCACTTCTAACAGATAATTACGATACTTGGCACAGAGAAATTAAAAATTACTTCAAATGAAGAGAGACTATGCTTTTGAAGTTTTTGTCTTACAGTCGATTAATGGCTCCTATAAAGCCTAATGTTTCATTTTATAACATTTCCTAAAGAATATGACATAATTAGAAGAGTAAGGCCTAAAATATGAAAGTTTAAGTTTGGTTCCGCCACTTATTTCTGTATATGTTTAAACTGTTACTAAATTATAGTTTGATAACTAATACATAAACAAAACCTAAAAATAATCTAACCTAGAATTTACCTTGTTCAATCAAATTATATAGCCGAATACAAATTGAGTTATTTGTATATTTTTCAAACCTGTTGTTTTTCTTGGAGTTAGTCTTCAATAATACACATAGTCATCATTGTAAAGAGTGCACATAGTTATGAAGATGGTTTATTTTCTGAATTCCACAGATGATTAGTTAATTCTCTGAGACACTTAATTTGATTTGCACATAGGATATTTTATTTTGTAAAGCTGCAAACATTATGTAAAATAAGAAGACTTTTTTTTTCAGAGTTCCCTTACATAAATTCTTTGTATCACATTCTTTGTATCACAGATTCTGTGAACCTTCATCTTATTCGTCCAAATCTGTTGTAATTTTTTGTTTGTTCGCTTAATCTACATTTCACAGAAGTTGCATATAAATTACTGAGACCAATATTAGCCACTCTCTTTTTGCCTCACTACCTCCCCCAACCTCCTGAGATGTGACACCCAATATTGATTAAAGTCTTGGCTGGATTTGAGCATAAATCACTCTTCTCTTTGGTGATTTACCATGTGTGATTCACCAGCATGCGAAAACATAATATGCTTTATTGTTTCTCATTTGATGTTTTGTTTTTGGAATGTAAGTAGCATTTGTAAATTAGCTTAATGTGCAACCAAGTAGTTGTTATTTTAGGAACAATTTGTGCTTTGACTATCAATTAGTATTATTTTCTCTTTCCAAGTTATTTTACTAAATTGTTTCATACAATTGCCTTTGTTAATCAAGTAAAATAATCATTTAAATTGCCCTGTAGTAGCAACATAGAACCCATGTATTGCAAAATGTAAGAAATGCAACTCTCACAGGTTGTGAACTGTTTCCTTTTGAATCTTTGTTTGAAGAAATTACATGAAGTAAGCCTCCTAAATAGGGACAGGTAAGTCTTCTAGATTTCACCAAATATTTTGATTTTAAGAATTTTGTCACTTGTTTCTTTAAAAAAGTTAACGTTGGCTTGAATTTTATCTTTCAAGAATTTAATTTTCAGATTGTTCACCAGAAAAAAAAATTCACAAAAAGCTTTAGACTTTGAAAATGACAGGGAATATATAAAAAAGTAGATATTAACTATTTGGGTATTTAAATATGTAATTAAAATAAAGTTTTCTCATTTTATATTTGAATTGATATAAAAATAGAATGACCTTACCATGTACTAGCATGTGCCATTCTCTAAACTACTGAGTTACTACATTGTGATTGGTCAGTAATATGTATATATATATATATGTGTGTGTATATATATATATATGCATATATATATATATATATCCATGTGTATTCTTGTTTAAATTTTACAGCCTAAAAATTCTAGCTAAGACTGCATTTATATTTATACTTTTAGGCTTTGAAACTGCATGAAGGGACCTCTTTTTCATTATATTTATTATGTTCAGTAATTTATTTCTTAATGAAGAAAGACCTGACTTAAAAGCCCACCAAAACACCTTTGAGTTATATCAAAGACCCATTTATGTTTTTCAGGCATAGCAGATGCTCTGTGAGCCCACATTGTGCTAAATTCCTTTACTTTTCTTCTTCTCAGTTTGTCTGAAGTATTTCCAGGCAAAAGTAATTTTTTTGCTACAGTAAGTGTCTTTCAAAATAACTTTTAATTGTTGATATGTGCTTCCTTGTACATGCCACAATACAGAAATTACCTCATTCAGATAGTGAGGTTAGTTTAACAAATTATTTCTTTGGAAAACAAGAACACCAAGATTAGTATATTTATGTTTGGTCCAGTAATTTGTTACTAGATCAACTCATGGGTTGCTTTATTTTGATGTACCTATTTACTTTTAGAAGGCTTCTAAGAATTTTTAAAGTGTGTGTGTATTACAGTTTATGATTAACTTTATATTTAAATGTGCAAATTACTCTGAACAGAATTTGTATCCATTCAATATAAAGTAGGCAATTAGACAATCAATTAATGAAATTTTACTGTTTTTCAAAGTAAGTTAAATAGCATGTAATCATCCCCTTTATGTATGTAGGCATGCATAGCTAGAGATAGAGATGATAGAGATAGAAATACAGGTATATGGACATATAAAATCATGTAGAGAATGACTCAAATCACTACTTAATCCAAAATCAGGGACCTTGAACGAAGTATATTTTAAATTTCTGGTGCATTCTTAGTTGGGTTTACTTTATATGCTGAGAAGATTCTAATTCACCCATTTAAACAAATCCATCTGTAGGTTTTTCTAAATTGGATGTTGAAGTGGCCAATGACTGAATTTTGTTAAAGGTGTGGCCCTGTTGCTTTCTGATTCAAATTAGCTTGGAGCTGGTCCAGGATATCAAGCTGGGATTCTTTTACACGTTTAGATGTACGTGACTTGAGTGAAAGTTGTCGAAGGCAACCTCACTAAACTGGAAAACTCACTATATCATTATTTAATTGCTCTTATATTTTTGTGCTTATAAATGTATTGAATTGTCTAATACTACGCAGCACAGCAACACATTGAATAGCTACTTGCTTTTAAAAAAAGTTTTAGAGAGCAATGATTTAAAAAGAAGACAGCTTAGCTGAAGCATTTAAAACATATGATTATATAAGATGAATAATACCTGGAATCCATTGCATGTTTCTAGCAGGAAGTCAAAACTACTATGATCTGAAGAGCATAAATGTAATTTAATGTAAGTAGACTTGTAACCATCCTGCAGGGGAATTTGAAGGTAGTGTATATGCGTGACAAAAAAACTGAATATGCTTTTCACTAAAACAACAATGGAATTGGCAATTAAATATATTGGTTACTTTTGGTTAGTACCATTGAAGAATTGAAGAATGTTTTCCTTTCCTTAGAATAAATGAATGGACACATAAACGAAATATTAAAAAGTCACAATGTAACATCTTTGAATTGATATAGTATCAAATGTTTCTAAATAATTAGATTGCTTTTCTAGTCACAACAGGAAAAAAAGAATACTTTTCATCAAGGACAAACAAAACGTGTTCAGGAAAGAAAGACTACTAGTTGAAAGGGAATTATTTCATGGAAACACATAGAAGCATTTGCAGTAAATACTTGCTAATTCAATTTAAGGGATGCTGGTCATTTCTTAAGGAAAGATAATGAAAATAAATCTCTGGAATATGTTAATAAGATATACTTTATTATATTCACATATCAACCAAAGTATTTTGTTAAAATCTTAAACTGATTATATTCTGAAAATTTTTAAATAGCAACAGTAAATGGATTGTATTATTCATAACCCTGTATTACATATGAACAAAACAAATCACTGAAGGTGTAACAAATCTTTGAACCCATCACAACTCTGCAAAAATATACTGACATAGCAAAAAATGTTCATTCCTATTTTATATTGAAAATATCTTGGAAATAGGACTTATCTCTTGAGTCAGGCAATATGTATTTTAACAGCCTCTGGGTTTTAAATGAATAATTTAGAACACTTATAATTGTCCTGTTAACAGTCACACCTTTTAAACTAAGATAGATACCCTTCTGTATGCAACAGGTGTAAAATTTTTTATCAGTATTTTAGAAGACTTTGCAGTGGATATCTTTGTTTATATTAACCTTAGCCCATTTGTAGTCTATGTTTTTATGCTCAAATAATTATAATATCTTCATTAGAAAAACTTTTACATATACGTATATGTGTATTTGTATTTTTTCTCCCCCTCCCCCAAATGCACACGTGCATGCACAGATGTGCACACACACACACACACACACACACACACACGTAGGATATAGGGCCAGAGGACAAACAACTTACCAAAAAATTGACTTTAATTTTGCCTTCTGCAATTTAGTGAAATATAAAATAACACTGGGAAAGAAATTCTGCTTTATTGAATGATCATAGAAAATATGTTTAGAATTAATTTTAGCATGAAATAATTTATACTTAAATATTTTAAAATGTAATTATAATAGTGTTATATTGTTAGTAAGACAGTAATTAAAAACTTACCTTAATTTTATAATACCTTTATGTTTATGATAACTAAAATGTACCTTTAATTCTCTGCAAAATATATTGGTCAGAGAATTATCTTATTTGTGGGAAATAGATATTAAATTATTAGATACTAGAATCTGTATACTATAGAATAACATTTAATGTGCTTGATGTCATTGTTCCATTTCTTTTATTAGTTTATTTCATTGCTGCTTGCACTTGGAGCAAGCATATCCTTTAAAATCAGTGGATAAATGATAGGAAAACAATTTCATAACTTAAAAAAATGATTGCTCTTCTAAAAGCTTTGCCATCAATGAGATGAGTTAGGAATGAGGTCAATGGGTTAATCTGCCGGTCTACATAGGAAGATGTGTTTTACCACTTCTTGCAGTGGACTGTAATTGTCTTTGAAAACACCTGATAGAGGTCCAGTTAAATTGAAATCAATTACTTTCTCAATCATTCCATGGCATTTGTCAAGTCATTACATCATTGGTAAAAGTGCAGGAATGCATGCATTTTTTCGTGTATGAAGTAGGAAAGAGGTTAAAAAACAGTGACTACTTAAAAAAATTCTGCCTCGTAATGCAAAAGGATATTAAAGTTCACCTTTGCATTTTGTTATCTGAAAAGAAACATATTTCATACTACTTTCTGCATTATCCAGGATGCGTATATATTTATAAATAAGTAAAAATGATTTCAAAATATTTTATGACTTGTGAGTTCTGACACCTTTATTCTTACCCAATAAGTACTCTCTGACAAGTGCGTATTATAATCCAAGATGAATATATGTCTGCTGTTCACTGATTTTTTTTTTTTTACTCCATTGATAGTACATGCAGATTTGAACTTGTAGCCAGCAACAGTGCTTCTGTGCTTCAAATTGCCAAAAGACCCCCAGGGATAGAAACTTGACCTGCTTTTATGAAACCATCGAATTACATTTATACAAGTTACCCCATGGGAAAGGAATGAACTGATCCCAATTCAAACCTTAATATTGGAGCCTTCTGGGTCAAATTTGATTTTTCTTTTTGTTAATACCTGTTTGGCTACCAAATTTAGTACCTAGGTAATTTTAGGAAATTTTAAAAATATCATTCATAAATGATACTTCACCAGTAAGCCAAAGTGTCATCAAAATTTTGCAGCTCCTCAAGTTTTCACATGGGATTAAGACGTTAACTTTTAAAAACTAAATATCTACCTTTTAAATATACATCTTAGATATAGGTAGTTTCAATACAAATTTATTTAATTGGACACTTATTTTGTACTTTTTGTTAATTTCCTTCCATTAAAGAGTCAGCCCAAGGAGAGTAAGAAACTTGTTTTAGGGAGTTGTTCCCTGTGATAACATTTAAGAGGAAGGATTTTAATGAATAAATTTAATTTTCTTAGACTTGCATTTTAAAAGGTTATATTCCTTATTTTGCTTTTTGTTGCACTATATGAAGGGGTTTCCTGAAGCCTGCTTTTGCCACAAATAGTAACAAATGAAGGTAGTCAATGATAAACTAGATACATAAAAGCTATTCCTGTTTTAGTTGGATGTACTGTGGTTATGTGGTTGGGCCTACATTGGAAAACTGAAGTTAATCAGGTGTTCACAATAGGTATGTAATAGCTTGCTGAATTTCTGTAATATCTAAATGTTATATCCTACATATACAAATGAATAACGAGTGTAAATGGGTAAAGTTATAGTGTCTCTTTGCTTATAATTGATGGTATTAAATGCCCATCATGAGACCACGGAATGACTTGTTCTCAGTCTTACATACACAGCAACACTTCATAAAAGACAAAACAACACACGTACATTTATACCCCCACTCAAATATCTGCTGTTACAATTACGATGACTAAATTATTTCATGATAGGATTTTGGAATCAAGGTTAGCATGTTCCGTTCCTAATTCAAAATTAAAAACAATTTTAAAGACTTTTCACTTCTTTTTTCACTTAACATTGAAAAAACCATTTGGGTAATTGGTTATTTTCCTACAAGAACCAAACATAAAAATTCCTAATAATAACACATTGATTCTTAGAGTAGAGGAAAAACATTGAAATTTCCAATGGAAAGTATACCACTTTCCTTACTATCGTTAAGTCAAGACCATCAAGGAGAAAATATTTAGAGCTTTTAAACATAGTTATTTTTTTCTTTTTTATTGGCTGTTAGGTGGCGAAAAAAAATTCTTGCTTTAACCGTAAGCTAACATTTTCCTGCACTGTCTTGACACTTGAATGAGGCTGAAAAATTAAATCAATTATTTGGATGTTCCCTAAGATCGCTTTGATGCCATATTTATAAAATACCAATTGATTAAATATTTAATTTGAAAGTTTGACCCAACTCGTTTGATGATGATTTAACACGGCTCTTGCTCTTCACTTTCTCTTAATCTGATGAAAGGAAGGTAGATCACATGACCCAACCACATTATGCTGTTCTAAAAAAGAATCTGGTTTAGGAACCTATTCTGACTTTTGTAATGGTGATCATATGAAGTTTCTGTGACCTTTTTTGTCTTCTAGTGGCACTTTGCAGCTCCATTTCCAATAATGATTGATGGTGCATTGCAGGAACTACAAAAACAAACAAAATTACCTGAAAAAAGTTTGCCATAACATGCACGAGGTGGAACTTTTATATTTTAGACAATTCTGAGTAGAGTAATCCTTAATATTGTACAAGATTCCACATCGCACTTAATATAGAAAGCCTTCCAACACCAAACTAAATTTCATCTTCTTAAATATCATTTAAATTATTCTCATAATAACCTTGGTTTTTTTTTTTTAGAAACTCCAGTGAAATTGTGCGTAAAAACATAAGTACTTATCATAAAATTTACCTATAAGCATCTAGCCCCAAACAGAACAAACCAAGTTTGTGAGCTGTTGAGATTCAGATAGGTTTCCCCAATTTTGACAGCATGAAAATGTAATATTTTAAAATTTATTTTGTTCCAAGTTGAGGAAATAAAAATAAAAACGGTATATTTGATCTAGAGTAAACTTCTTAGCTCTTTCTTTTGGGGAGTAGGTTAAATGAGGGCCCATGACAGGGATGCTGTTTGTTTTTCACAAAAGTTGTTTGTGATTTCAGGTACTCTTGGGAAATCTCTTGATCAGATTCACATCTGTTCCTGTCAAAGTGGGTGCTAAGATACCGGTCACCCAGCAACCATGTCCAAGAGGGAATTGGGCCGATAATAACTTCAAAAAGGAATGACAGATGCTAGATTAGGATGAAAGACAAAACGCATGAAAAATGAGCTTGTTAGAATCAAAAATTTGTTCAAGCACCTTTATGCAAATTAAATGAATATTGAATATTTGCATGCAGTAATTTCTACTTTTTCATTTGATTGAAAAGAAAAGAATAGTGCATTTAAACTCACAAATGTGATTTCTTTCTATTGTACTAATCAACAGACAAAGCGGAATCTCTTTTTAAAAAAATCAGATTAGCCACCTGGGTTCTTGTATCTCTGCTAAGTGTGTTACCGTTTTTTTCTTATAACAATGATACTTTTGGGGACAACTTAGTTTATCTCATTGTTTTCATAATAAACAGTCTTATGTGAATTAAGATTATTTTAGATGGATATAAATCCATTTCTTGAAAAAGCATTTCAAAAGTAACCTTACCCTATTGTCCTTGAAATTGGTTAATGTACATTAATAAAAGATCACTCAAGATGAGTTCACACCAAAAGCACAGGCTTCTCATTGACTGGTTAAATAACAATGCATTAAAGTAAAGCAGGGTAGTATACCGAAATGAAAAGTATACAGAAAAAGATCTCTTCAAAATTTAAGGTGCTTTTTGATACATTACTAGTTTTTCTATTGAATTGTTCACATACTAATCAGAATTTAGAAGGGCCTGATAAAACATAGTGATTGAGAGAGGTTTCTGAGTCTTGGTTTAGCAATGTCTAATGTGGTCACGTAGAGAAATTGATTTTCTTCAGAAATTAATTAATTTTTCATATCGCCCTAAGCTGCAGTTAAAAAGAGTGCATACTTGTCTGTTTTTTCCAGAAATATTGCCTAATCATATTAATACCATTGCCCCAAGGATGAAAAGATAATTGTACAAATGCATTTGGAAATATGTATCACTGAGTATTTATGATTAAATTATGCAAATGACCCAGCTCTCATCCTTTCCAGACCCAGATTGTCTAATTAGGATTGATATGCTGAATAGATGTTCCAGAATTTGAATACAAGCATGTCCAAGGAGCAGAAAATTGGAAATGACAAGGCTGAAATCCAAAGAAAAGTGCCTTTCGTTTCTATACTTTGTTAATGTGCTGTTAGCAGTTGAGGGTTCTTTCTGTCCCTTTGGCTATTTTGTGACTCATATGTCCTATTAGAAACAAGTATGCAAGATGAATTGAACTTTAGCAAATAGCATTTCATTTCTATTTGGTGCTTATTTAAAAATAATAATCCCCTGGCCATTCAAAGAGAACATCACTATTAAGTTGCTTCACACAATGTAAACTTGCCCTTAATTGAGTGATTTGTTTTACCCTTCCTCTGAGTTGGTATCAGAACTTTATTTCAAAGCTAAGTCTCCAAACTTAGTGGTATACCAATGCACTATTTTCCAAGGATATGCTTTCTTGAATCCACAGTCCATTCATTTGTTCATTCATTTGTTTACGTAAATACCTATTTTTTAATATTTGGAGAAAATGGTTGAAGCAACAGCTCTGATTAGGGGGAGAAAAAGCCGCACTTTGAATGTAACAGTGTTTGAATTTGAGGTCCTCAGCGGGCTTTCTCCCTCAGTGATTACATTCATTCATCTTAGATGGAGGGGTGGTAGTGAGGAGCTAGGAAGGGACTGAACTGTCAGGGCTCCGGCCTTTGTTAAGCAGCGGGTAGTCACTGCCTCTGAACTGGCCTGGCTCCTGCTTCCCATCTGCAAGATGATGGATTGCTATGTTTAATACATTTCAGCTTTTGTCTGTCATAGTGTGGACAGACAGTATTCTCAGTGATTTCAACAGTGATTAGGGAACCGTTTCAAACCACTCCTATTGGCCAGACAGCTTCCAGGAATGTCTGCTGAACATACTCATTGGCACTCTCACCATGTAAATGTGTAGCTTAACTAGGCAGAGATTGTACACTCGCTGTTTAAACCAATGCAGAACCCAGGGAGAATTCTGCTAGATCACATATCTACTCTGGAACAAAATTACATGAGACAATATTATAAGAACATTTTGGGTCTCAAATGAAAATATTCATCCCAAGTGGCCCCGAGTTCAGATAAATTTGAATTATTTAAGTAGTGCTTAATGGCAGGACTGTATACCATAATCTAGGATGTCCGTTGTTGCTGTCTTCATCAATATTGAGCTGTTTAGCTACATTGGGAGGGTAGAATGTGAGGACTATGTTAAAGCAGTAAGACATGATACGGCATGTGCTGTGCTGGGATTTGTTGAGCTGTGGGTGCTTTGTGGTTCACAAGTGCAAAGAGTGAACGATTTCAACAACCAGGAAGTGACTATGTACCAGCTCAGTATTTTCCCTTGAGTGTCTTACTCTATTTATAAAACTGGTGCTAAGAAAATATAAATAACTAAAGGAAAAATTCTGTTAAGCCATTAATAACATAAGCAAGGTTTGATTTGGAGAACTGGACTTATATATAAATAAATTGAATGTTACTAATTCTATTATTAAAAAAATATAATGTACTCCATGATGTAAATTTTAAATGTATGATAAACATGGAGTTGTAACCTTCTTAATAAATAGACACTTATCAATTAGGAATCCAGCCAAACTTTTGAAACAGAAATTTAAATCAAGAGAAGCCACTTGCTTTCAACTAATCTTTATTAATAGGGAAGATGAAAAGAAAAAGTTGTGATAGTTAATAGCAAACAACCAATGAGAAAAAGAGCTCCAAATCCCAGATCATATTTTCCTTTACTGATGTATGGCTCTTATACTGCAAAATTTTCACCTGAGATCCTTTCAGTAAAGGTTTCTCGTTTTGAATATGTGATTACAAATTTGCAAACACACACATCACACCACAAATACACACATACACACACATCATATTTCTTTTGAATTAGTTCAATAGCTAAATGTGTTGGCATTTTAACATTGCTGATTTAGTAATAAGGACAGGTGGTGTTCTACCTCCTGGGAGACTTATAAAAGCATTCATATATTTTGCAAATTATTTTGTTCTTTGTTTTATTTTAAGCCTTGTCTTAGTGAAACAATGTACAGCTTAAAATTTTTGCATTCATTCAGCATATTCTAAAAGAGTCATTTGTCAGAGTGAATCAAAGATAGAGCTCATAGTAGACTTTTCTACAGATATTACATAACTGGGCTTAAGTAAATCTGGATTTCTTAATCAAAGCTCTTCACAATTCATATAGCACATATGTAGTGAAATAATGTCCTACCCCTCAACATTTTTATACTACATAATCATTCTAATGGGTGGCTGTCAAATCTTTAGTTGTAGAGTACTGCATATTCATTTACTCCATCTATAGTGTGGGTGGGGGGCAGGCAGGGAAGTGGTAGAATGCTTATTCTTTTAGAAAAAAGATGAGGTATAGGGGGCAGCTATTATCCTACGAAATTACTGTGATGTGCAGAATCTCTATTAAGTCAAAGGCAAATGCATAGCTCAGGCTACTAGAGTTAAGATTCCTGGCCTTGAGCTCTGAGCAGCAGAATGAACGGAAGGAAGAGGAGGTGTGGAGTAAGTACTCTGTTCTAAAGTAGAACTATTTCATGGGATGGCCCTACCTTACCCTGAGACACCTCCTCCCTTAACTATTGGTTAATACATTTTAAGGAGATCAGCAGAGATTTCAGGTAAAGGACCTTGCTGGGGAAAGAGGCGGTAGGAGATAGACCTTAAAGAGAGGAAAGGAATGCTTATACCATATATAAACTATAGACATCCCCCCAAATGTTATAGAAAATATAACTGGCAAATTTACATGTTTATTTTACCCATAGGTGAACCTTTCTGGGCTATTCAGAATTGGATCTTGTGTAACAACAGGAGTATAAATTGTGTGTGTGTGTGTGTGTGTGTGTGTGTGTGTGCGCGCGCGTGCACGTGTGTGTGCACGTGCACATGTCCATGAGTACACTACAGGTTGCCATCCCTTGTTATACACATTGTTTGGTCCCGTGTTTAGTTAAACACCATAATTACAAGGTAATACAAGTCGTTTGTCTTACTGTGGTTAAATAAAGAAAAAATGTGTGCTAGAAACGAAATGAATGAGTTTCTCATAAAGCTAAATGAACAAGTTTGCTGTCTGCAAATGTCTCAGAGTGGAGGAGTGTTAGAATCCCTGTTAATCGATCCATCCGTCTCCAGCCATGGTGTGAGCTCACGGGCTTCTGCGTGTGCGCACAGCAGCTCAGGTCTTAGCTGTTACTGGTGGGTAGATCCATAGATTGGGGGGAAATAAAGAGTCAGGCCAGCAGGTTCAACTTCTATTTCTCAGTAGCTTCCTATAATGATTCCACCTCTAGTGAGGTGAATTACTACTGCATGAAAAAGGAGAAAAAAGGGTTTTGGCCATCTTAGCTAATAAATCACATTGACTGCATGGCTGATCAGATCAATTGTGCATAAATCAGTGCCTTAAAGAGTCTTAAACTAAGATTCTACCAAAGACCATTCAATCTATGGGCTCGCGTAACGGCATGGTCTCTTGCCTGTAGCAAACTGAACAGGAGTCCACAATATTGAGACCGTTAATATGCTGTCAAATGTTGAAATGAATGTTTTCAGATCTCCAAGGCATGGCCAAGATAAGTTAAACAGTTGTGATTGTGTCAAGTCAATTGACAGATACATTTTTGTCTTCTCTAGTTCACTTTTGTTAGGTTAGCAAGAAAATTCAATTCTAAAGAAATATATGAAAATTCAGTTTTGAAGTCTTTATTAATAAGCATGATTTGAGGGAATTGTTTCCGGCAAAAATGTTACTGTGTTATTTCCAAAAGAAATTGTCATGAGGATCCAAGAGAAGTATTTCATTACCACAATAGCTGTAGATTTGAGATTTACTCATCTATAGGCAACTTGGAGTCATGAGAACAATCAAGAAACTTGATTTCAAGTTCTGATGATATCAGTTACTAGCTGAGAGATGTTGGATTAGTCAACTGGATCCTCCGTCTTGTCAAATGTAAAATAAAGATAATGAAGATAACTTTTCTGTTTATTTCAAAAGAGGGTTGTGAGAATAAGGATGTGATAATAGTTATTTGAAAGCACTTCAAAAATGGTAAGGTACTTTTGAAGAGTTGTTATCTTTTTAGAATTCTCAATTACTTTTTTATTGAGATATAATCTACATATAACATTCCATAAGTAAGTTTAAAGTGTACAATTATATACTTCAAAGTTCCTAAGATACTAGATCTTAAATGTTCTCACCCAATTATGTTTTTAAACTCCTTTTACCAGAATAGCTTACAAAGCATAAAGAAAATTCTGCTTTGGTCCTTGCTGTCACACTTTTCACCTCTTTTTAAGGAAATAACAGTGAAATTATAACAACTAAGACAAAGAATTTGTGAATTTTGAAAAATTACGTTTTTCTATAAATGCAATATTCATATTTTATTGGCAGTGACTTTCAAAAATATTTTGAATAATGGTTAATATGGTTAAATATTTGAAAAGAAAGAAAAGACAAAATATAGCCAGAGCATATGGAAGGATAACTTACTTTATTTCACAGATTCAATATCTATGGTAACTGCCATGCAATTCTCTAAGAAAGTAGAGATTCCAGATGAGTTTAAATCAGTTTTTTTTCTTTTTCTTTATGCTAAAAGCATGTGCCATGTAAACTTTGACTTCTTTTTAATTTGGCTGGAGCATTTTATTATAGTTAAGTCTCTAGGATTGTCTTAAACTAAGTACATAATTTATAATTATTCTTTACCAAACATCTCAAAATCCCCCAAATGATTATGTTCTGTCATCTCCTGTTTTGGAAATAAATTTGGGATAGGCATTCAAGCATCTTAACATAAAATTTGGTGTCTGCCAAGTATTTTGTGAACTCATCAATATAATATAATGTTCCCTATTTCAGAATACCATTGTTCTGCTTTTGTTTGTAGATTTATGACAATGTCTTGACATTTTTGTAAATTATGTAACACACATTGTTTCTCCCTTGTTCTACTGTGAAATTTAGTAGGTTGTTGAAATTGGATCTGATTGATTTTCTCCTTGGCATTTGTCTACAAAAGCATTTCATGTCTAAAATTCATGAGAGGAGGAGAAATCCAGGTGGATTTCTTTTGTTGCATTTTTCCTTTATGTATCTAAAGTTTTGAACTATTTGTAATCAACTGTTAATCACTTTAAATGTATCTATAGATGTTTCGCTGATAGAGAATGGTTGGCTATTTCTTGAACTCCTTAATTAACTTAAAAACTTGAGTAAATTTAATTTCTGATGAAAAATAATTACCTCCCGGGGATTACTGTAGAGGATTATGTTGCACCTATTGTTAAAACTCTCAAGTATTTTCTGGCATATAGTAGGTACACTCATTAGAAGTACAATTGATTTTTTTTAAAGAAATATTGTTTGCATATTACTGAATTTTATTAAAATATTTTTATGAGAGTTTTAAGTTTAGAGCATTTTTATTATGATCAAGAAATTAAAGCCTGAATAGAAATGTTTTAGACTTTTATGTAGGGAAAAAACCAAAATAAATGTATAGTTAACATTAGTTCTTAAGGGTAATATAAGGTGTCTTTGCTTCCTGAATGTATCCCATGTTCTTATAGTACTTAAAGCACACATATTTAATCTTTGTATATGATACACACATGAGTTTGTAAGATTGAGATTTTGTCTTCATCTCAGTTATTAATTAATGTTTAGCTATCAGATTAATTATGAAAGGTCTACATGTACATAATTTTTAAAGCACCTGAAATTCGAGGGGCACCTGGGTGTCTTAGTGGGGTAAGCGTTTGACTTTGGCTCAGGTCATGATCTCACAATGAGTGAGTGCTAGCCTTGCATCGGGCTCTGTGCTGACAGCTCAGAGCCTGGAGCTTGTTTCAGATTCTGTGTCTCCCTCTCTCGCTCTTGGCTCCTCCCTGGCTCACAGTCTGTCTCTCTCTCAAAAATAAGTAAACATTAAAAAAAATTTTTTTTTAAACAACTGAAATTTGAATTGAGCAGCCAGACCAAAAATAAAAGTATATACAATTGCTGCTTAACACACTACCAATGATAAGAATTATAGCTACTATTATCTGTGGTTATTACTTGTTAGAGATGAGTGTGTTCAGTATGACATCTTGTTCTCTTTCACTCCATATAGTAGCCATGAAAGGCAGGTTCAGTCTGATTTGAAAGAATGTTAAGGGCACGAGGATCAGAGCAGTTAGTTAACTTGTTCACAATTACATAGCAAGAACATAGCAATTGAAGAAAAAGGAAGAAAAGACATTTAATGTTAGAATTTTATTTTCTATGTTACATTTTTCTGTTCAAATAATAGTTTACCAATGCCTCTAATATAGATTGTAGTTTGACAATTACAGATTGTTTAGGAAAATAGTACTAATACTCATTATTTAAAAATATTCAAAATGTGTGGTGTGCTCTGTGTCTGTAGCAATATGGTAATTTTATGGGGAAACTTTAATATTGTTTATAGTTCTGAGATTTTCAGAATCAGTTTTACTCTGAAGATGTAGAGCAAGCCAGTTGTAATTTATTTCTTTATGAGAAATGCAGAAGTGACATTAAGTTTTATATCCGTTACCACTGTAGATTAATTTTCATCTTCTCTTTAACTACGAGCTAGAAGCCTATTGTATACTCCTCTAAGTACGAAAGTATATCCTCTCACCCCTTTTTTATTTCTTCAATTTTTACAATGTATTTTTAAAATTTTGACGTCAATTATCATCAGAAGGAACCTTACCACATAACAAACCATATAGTAAGGTCAAATTTTACTGGTAAGATAAAATTTAAAACAATCGCAGTATTAATTTATTAAACCAAATTGTGCCTTCAGATCAATGGTTATTGGTGGGGAGTAAGAAATATATAAGAATAACTAGGCTATAATCTATTGTAATTCTGGTCCTTTCCTGACAGATTCTAATTCACCCTCTGCCTGTTTTATAGTTCCACTGAGTACTATTATTAGAGTAAGCCACACCTATTACTCAAAGGTTATCATTTCTGGTAGTTACAAATAAGGTTATTTTTAGAAGCTCAAAACCCATTCGTCTGGGCAGATAGTTGGGATTTAAACCTTAGTTGTGTAGCACAAAAGCGTATTAAAGGCAGAGTTTACACCAACAGCTTTCAGGTTTTTAAACTGGAGGAGCACCTGGGTGACTCAGTCGGTTAAGCTTCAGGCTTCGGCTCAGGTCATGATCTCACAGTTCACGGGTTCGAGCCCCACGTTGGGCTCTGTGCTGACAGCTCAGAGCCTGAAGCCTGCTTCAGATTCTGTATCTCCCTCTCTCTGACCCTCCCCTGCTCACTCTGTGTCTCAAAAGTAAATTTAAAAAATTTTTTTAAAAACCCTGGAAAGTAGCCATGGAAAGTTTGGGTTGGGCCTGTTTTCCTTTACATGGTTTTTGAAATAAGCCTCATCCTTTCATCCCAATTACCCACCTGTAGACTTCTTCTGTCCAGGTAGTGTGTTATTTTTTGATCCTTAGATCTATAAATTTGTTCTTTTTTTTCCGCAGCAATAAAGGTACTTTGATATTTTGGCATCCTCATACCCCATATGAAGAACTTGTTTATCAGATTGACACGTTTCTGTGATGTGCAAGTACCTTTGGTAGGTAGGGTATGTGTGTCACTTTGCTCATTTTTGTTTATTTACTTTAATCAAGTGTGGGAAATAATGGGTTTTTTACCCGTAATTATTATGTGTGGAAAGTGATGGATCTCTTTTCTTGGATATATATCTACAGTTAAAGTAAGGAGTTGATTGTGGTAGAACTAAATATTTAGAATTTTTCTGTTAATATTTAGTGTTTCATCAAAGTCTTGCATGTTGATATATTAGATAAATCAAGACAAAAGGGTATATCGTTTATCACTAATTCAAGACAGAAGATATAGTGTTCATACATAATTTTTTAGTAATGATTCCCATGTTTTTAGTGGTTGTTTGCTGAATTACATCAACTGTGTGTTGAAAAAGTGGTGTGGGCCTTGATGTTTCTAAAGATTTGCTTGAATTCATAATTGAGTTTATCAGTAGACTAATGACAGTGTCTTTCCTTTGTCACCATTTTATCCTTGCCTGGATTGCTGGTCCAGAGTGATGTGAACTATTTAGTCACACTTTATGTCATTTCAAACTAACAATATTATGTGAAAGAAGTAAATTCATGGCAAACCTCAGTAGTTGTGCTTTAAAATGATAATTTTAAACACACCAGGATCAGGATCATTCAGTTTTAAATTCTATTCCTGCTCTTGGGAGTCTCAAACCTTTACTTCCTCCTTTGTAACTTTTATGCCTGGATTTGGGTGAGGGACTCTTCATTGAAAAGACAAATGTCCACTGAAAGGAAGCAATGCCATTTTCACTTCCTCTAGAGACTCCTGTTTTAAAGATCTACTTTTGTCCTTTTTCTCCTATGAAGTTTGAGTCTTTGCATTTATGGCTTCCCTAGGGCAATAGTCATACTGTTCTGCAAATAGAATGCTCACTTGAATATTTTTAAGCAATAAATATATCAGGTTGAAGCAATGGGCAAAGTTGCCTGTAACCTTGACAATACATGTATCTTTTTACATAACCTTAATGCAGTGCATGGTCCGTGCATTTTTTCTTTGGTTCATTTTGCTGTCTCATCCAAGAGCAATGCAGTTGGGTCTCGGTATATGGTGTATTTAAAATGAACTTTGTCTTCACTTGTATGTGTTTAGTGACTAAAAGTTTCTTGAAGAAATGTAAGTAGTGTAGGAAATTCAGAATTTAGAGTGCCGTTGTTTTTCAAAATCGAATAGAGTCCCAGAAGCATCATGCATATACTTTAAATCACTTCCAGGTAATGTAGGACAGGAAGTAAGGAACCATACACATTTTTCATAGTCTAGTAGTTTTAATATTGGAATGGTAGAAGCACTTCTAATCCACAAACTGTGAAATGTTACTGGAAATTGAGAATCCCTTTAAATGGGTTATGTCCCAATTCAACTCTTACCTGGTTAGCCAGTGTTCCAACAGGACACCCCGAAGTCTTCAGGAAGTCAGAATAGATAGATAGCTTTTGATTGGGAAATCATTTTTCAGCCCATTATCAACTTTGCTGAGTAAATCATAAGAGAAATATTTTAAAATTTAACTCTGAATAATAGGTAGGTATATGTAAAGTATCTCCTGTTTTGTTTTGTTTTTGTCTTTCTCCATTAACAATTCCTCATAATTCCTTATTATCTTATTTCCATGTCTCCTTAGAATTAATTCATGCTCTTCCTCCATTTCTCACTTGACTCTGCTCCAAGCGTCCTCTACAAAATCTTCATTTGCACCATGGGATGGGTTTTCCTCTTCTGTTATTGTTTGTGCACTTACTCCAGACACTAATCTAGTACATTCTTTATTTCATGTAACCCCCACAATAGTCCCATTTCCATTTTACAGAGGACAATGTGACAGAGTGACAGAGAAGTTAAGTAAATCACGCAACACTACTAAATGAGTATCAAATGGAGTTGCCCTAGGATCCTACACTGCACTCCCACCCTAAGGGGAGGTGCAAAAACCCATTTGAGCATCAGTTTTCTCACTTGTAAGGGAACCTAAACACCTACTTAGCATGATGAGAATTTAAGAAAATGAGGTTGAAAATGAAAGCTAAATGTCCTAGAAATCATAAACTGCATAGAGGCTTAGTAGGAGTGCAATAACTGTCCTGTGCCATTTACCTTTCCCTCTGTGTTCCAGGTAATACAGAGGCATAGAGGCAAGAGAAGTCAAGAATTAATACTTCCAGTGAGTCAGTAGAAAAACCTTGGTGTCCAGCTTCCGGTGGCAGTTGTATAGGCACCTGAGAAAAGTAGAGAATGGTTTTCCCATTGCTAGAGAGTCCGGTCCCACTCAGTAGCAATACTTGTTAGTCTCCAGTGTCACAAACAGATGTGTTTGCCTACGTGAGAGAGAGAGCCACCATCCAGAGGAGGCTCCGGGCTGGTGGTTGTAACTAAATTTAATGTCCACCAACATTTCACAGCTTATTATTCATGGTGACAAGTGCTTCCATTCAAGAATCCTTCCAATGGTCTGAGAAAAAATGGGGATATCCTGTCACTGACCAACAGCTGAAACTTTTGGGTTTTGCTCGAAATAAAATTCAAGAAGAAATTGCTTCCTCATTAGAAAATGGATAGAATTATGTTCTTAATGTTCTGTTTTGAATTGCTACACCATACAGATAAACACTAAATTATTATATTACTGCTGTTAGCTACCCGTGAGGAAAAGAGAGAAGTACATACAAGGCAGATTTGGAAGACAATAAAGAAATAAACAAAAAGGTTTAACATTTACAACTTTTTGTTGGTTAAAATCTTGTAACTTAGTGACATCCACACATTTTGGATTTTAGAAAACATCATGGCTCTTTGGAAAATGAAGGCTCTCCTTATGAAGATTGCCCTTGTAGGCTTCTAAATCATACTGTAAAATATTCCCGTGGGCCAGAATAGCAACTAACTGTGCCTTCATAATCTAGATATAGGCTAAGATTTTTTTTTGCATGTTCTCCCTTAATTTTACACATGCTCTTTATCTTTTTTAAGACAGAAAAAAAAGTGATAAACTCTCCCTTCAAGTCTATAAATCACACCTCTCTTAAAATCCAAGCATAAAGACATGAACATGACAAAAATTAGAATCAAATTTATCTGCCCAGATATTGGTATGGCCTTTAGAACTTTACTGTGTTCTTTTTACATATTTTATTGACTTGCTCTTTTTCCCTTTATCCCTTTCTGCTCCTTTTATTCATTTCTCATCTTTCACTGTTGTTTATCCTAAGTTTGTAGTATGAGCAAAGGATACATCTATATTAGTGAATTTAAGGCTTCTGAAATTAAAACAAAATAAGCAGACATAAATGTGCAAATGCCTAGGATGACACTTATTTATTTTTTATTCATTATTCTATTCTATTATTTTATTTTGCTTTATTTTTTATTTTAGAGAGAAAGGGAGAGTGTAAGTAGGGGAGAGGGTGGAGGGAAAGAGAGAGAGGATCTTCAGCTGGCTCCGTGCTTAGTATGGAGCCTGATGTGGGACTTGATTCCAGGACTTTGGGATCATGACCTGAGGCAAAATCAAGAGTCAGATGTTCAAGCGCCTGAACCAGCCAGGTGGCTTACGGTGACAGTGAAACAAACAAACAAAAAAGACTAATATCATTTCCAGGCTTTTAAAAATTAAAAAAAAAATTTTTATATTACTCTTATTTTATATTTTATTTATTTTTTAAGAAGTTTATTATCAAATTAGTTTCCATACAACACTCACTGCACTTCCCCACAAGTGCTCTCCTCCACCACCACCACCTCTTTTCCCCCCTCCCCTTCAACCCTCAGTTCACTTTCAGCATTCAATAGTCTCTCAAGTTTTGCGACCCTCTCTCTCCCCAACTCTCTTTCCCTCTTCCCCTCCCCCTGGTCCTCCATTAGGTTTCTCCTGTTCTCCTGTTAGACCTATGAGTGCAAACATATGGTATCTGTCCTCTGCCTGACTTATTTCGCTTAGCATGACACCCTCAAGGTCCATCCACTTTGCTACAAATGGCCAGATTTCATTCTTTCTCATGGCCATGTAGTACTCCATTGTGTATATATACCACATCTTCTTGATCCACTCATCAGGTGATGGACATTTAGGCTTTTTCCATGTTTTATTTCCAGGCTTTTTAGATTGGTCTGGCTGGAGACTGGGATACACTTGTTAACTAAGGATGGGAGATCAGGTTGCAAATATAGACACTGGCAAGCTCAGGAGGGTTCTTAGGTGATATGATTAAGGAATTTGAATGTTACGGTAATGATGAAAAATCAGTAGAAGATGTATTTCTGTTGAAAGATTCTTAATTGGAGAAATGATTTACTCGGACTTGTGTTTTGGATAGAGAACCCTCTGACCCTTAGAGGGTTGGACTAGAAACATTTTAAACTAGAGACTTATAGTAATCCAGTTTGAAATAACTAAGTCTTTAGCTTAAGGGAGCAGTCATGGAGATTGAGGGAAGAAAAAGGATAAAAGAGAAATTAAGTTAACATAGACTTAGTGAGATGTTTGGGGAAAGAGGAGTGAGTTAAGATGAACTCTCTAGTATTTGATGAATAGTATTGTGAGTCTTCAGACCCTGAAGAAGAGAAATGTTTGGTGAATGGAAGTAATTCCATTTTGAAGGGTTTGAGTTCTAGATCTTTAGAATTATACAGCTGAGGTCAAAACCATGTATCTGGGATTCAAGGGCAAAATCAGAAAAGGAGCCAGAGTTTGGATAAGAACTTTTGAAGAAATTCTGAGATGAGATTTAGGAGCGGTGGATTGTAGCGATAAAATAATGAATGGGATTTTCCATAGGGTTTGATAATTACTCTATGTATTGACAGTATTTTATAGTTTTTCTATGACATTAAAAACACTGCTTTTATGTCTCTTGGCTTCAAATAACTTTTTGAAAACCACTTATCAACTTTTAAAAGAAAAAAATATTCTTAACATTCCAGAGGTCAAATATTATTTTTCCATTATGAATTATTCAAAGTTAAATGGAAGTCAAAGATAGAGACGCGCAGAGAGCAGTCTTTCTATGCTGCTGAGTCATGATTAGGACTCTAAGAAATACCTTTACTGTGTTTGATTCTAAGCTTGTGATAATAACTAGTGTCAAAAGAAGAGAACATTCTGTGCCGGAATTTGAGAAATACCATTGATTTAAAAATAAAAGCTCTGTTAACAGAGTTCACCTTAAACTTTCTGCTGACCTTTCGGTAGGAAAGCTGCTGCTGTGAACCACAAACTCCAGGGAAGGCAGTGGCAGATTCAGTTTGCAGAGTGACTCTATAGGATGACCTAGAGTGAGTTCATTCCAATGCTAAGAGCTAAGACAAATGTTAAGGATTGTACTTTAAAATCAACGCTAACAATTAGGGACAGCAAATGAATATCATGATACCATTTGAAAAGTAAGTGACTGGTCTTATGTAAATCAGTCTCAACATAAACAAACTAAAATTGCTTTGAAATTACTTTTTAACTCAACACTCTCATACCAGATAGCTTATAAACAGTAATGCACCTTGGTTTGGGTGACCTGGTTCTTTCAAGGGATTGATACCAGAATTTGGTTTCCCTATATCCTCATTTTATTGATAATTCTATTTATTTAACATAGATATCCAATCTAATTCTTAGAATCTACTTAAGAGAAAGACTCTTTCCTTCACTAAATTGGTGACTTTTTGTATGCACCAAAAATGTCTCTGTTAAATAAGAGAACATAAATATAATTAAGAAAAACAGCCTAGAAAGTTACTATATTGACATCTATAGTCTAGCTTTTGGTAGGTAGTTACTTCTCAGATCTTTCATATTAGCATGTCTGTTTCACTTGCCATCATTGTCTTCCTCTAATAAGGTCACTATTGATTTGATTGTAGAGGGAGTATAAGTAGTCTTAACTTTTTTTTGTTATTTAGGTTTACTAATTTTGACTTTATATCTACTTGGGAGAGAGCAATGATACCTGAGGATAGTAATTACCCAAATTTTCAGGCCAGCTGTTTGACACCCTCCCACCACTTAACTTCAACAGAATGTTTTTTTTTAATGTTTATTTATTTTTGAGAGAGGGAGAGAGTGAGTGTGCATGAGCAGGGTAGGGGTAGAGAGTGAGGGAGACAGAAGATTGAAGAAAGTTCCATGTTGATAGCATAGAGCCTTATGTTGGGCTCGAACTCACAAACTTTGAGATCATGAGCTGAGCAAAGTCCGAGGCTTAATTGACTGACCCATCCAGGTGCCCCTCAATTCAACAGAATGTTAAAAAAACACAAATTTTTGACTTGCTACTTTACAAATGAATAAATAATGCTGTCTCTGAATGTGTGTAAATATAGAATATCTTAGCCATTGAAACTGGTGAAATCCAATAGCTGTTTCTTAGGAGGTCTACCAGAAAGTGTTCAAGAAAAAAGTTTTTATATATTATCTTAGTTGTAAAGTTATTCAGTGCATAGAGATTTCATTTAAAATAAATTCCAAATGAAAGAAAATAGTTAGGAAATACTATCTTAAACTTGCCACTGGAGAATGGTGCATATTCTCTTTATCCTTAAATTTTTCTTATTTCACAATATTATTTGTGCCCTTTATTGCTCAAACTAAGAGCAATAAATATATGTGTGTTTGTGCATGAAGGGATAAAAACTATTTCATGTATTTATTCAATGCATATTTATATGCACTTCATGTAGGGCCAGCATTATTCTCGGTGCTTTGAATCTAACAGTGAATACAACAGACAAAAATCCCTGCCTTCACAGAGCTTGTGTTCTAGTGGTCATGGTCAGGGGTGAAGAGATAGACAGTAAATAGTAAGCATAATAAATAAGCAAGTTACATAATTTTAAGTTGATACATATTATATAAAGGAGATCAGGGTGAAGCAAGTTTAGAGTGTGGCCAGTGGGACAGCTGAAATTTTAAATGTCGTCAGAGTAGTCTTCATTGAGCAACTGAGATGTGAGTCAATGCTTAAAGGAGATGAGCTGAGCTGAAAGGCATTTAACAAAGTTTATTTCTCTTTGCATTTCCTCTGGCTTTGATTTCCAGCCTTGTAAAGGAGGGAAATGTGGGTCAGAGGTAATGCAGTAAGCTTTTCATAATAAAAAGTAGGGAAAGATTAAAAATTTATCAGCAGTTCCAAAGTATAAGAGCATGCCAGGCTACAGATAAAAATCTGTTTCTTAATTTTTTTAAATGTTTATTTATTTATTTTTTTGAGAGAGAGAGGGAGAGCACAAGTGGGAAGGGGCAGAGAGAGAGAGAGAGGGACGGAAGATCCAAAGCTGTGCTGACAGCAGAGAGCCCAGTGTAGGGCTTGAACTCACAAACCACAAGATTGTGACCTGAGCCAAAGTCAGATCCTTAACCAGTTGAGTCATCTAGGTGCCCCTGATCTTAGGTGAGTTCTTTAAAGTCTATGAGCTTCAGCTTATCCATCTCTAAAAGTGGAATAATACATGTATTAAAATACAATCAAGCATATTAAGCACTTAGCACAGTGACTTGTGCAGTAAGTACTCAATAATCATCAAATATTAATATTTTATTTAATGTTTGAACTTTGTTTTTTAAAAATAGTTCTTCAAAGCTCACCAAATGAAGCTTTCTTTCTAAAGAGAAATCCTCTGGTATCAGGCATTTTCCATAATGGTACATTATTTTTCTATATGGTAAAAGGAAGAAAATGTATGATTTGGAGTACTTTGGATATATTTATTAATAGGCAATACCTGACCAAGGTGGGGTACAACTGTTACCTTGTGTTACTCATGTGTTACTTTGTTACACACATGTTACTCACATGTTACTCATGTGTTACTTTGTTACACATGAAAAACTCTGTTTTCAAGGATTCTGTCCTTATTTGGAGTTTTATAGAAATGTTTTAATTTCTCATTTTGGTAAATAGACTGCAGTGATTACTACACATTTAGTTGTGTGTGAAGAGATATGAATGTCCTAATGAGATAATGGATGTCCAGGTCTAGGTGATTTTAATGGTAGAACATTTCTAGTAGAATATTAGAAAGCCGGCCCATTATGCTTTAACGTACACTTCTTTATTGTGATAGTTTCTTTGCTAAAATTCAACTTTCATCATCCTTTTCATGGCAGCATAGGTGGGGCAACCATGAAATTAATTAGCCAAACTGGAACACTCATAAGCGTAAACAGAGGCGGTCTTACTAATTACATTGGGACAACAGGTGAGGGAGGACCATCCGAGGCAGGTAGGCCATACAGTCCTGGGGCTACAGGGCAGCTCCCATCACCAGTACATAGAGGTTCCTGCCCTAGCTTCGGGATGAGAAGTTTTAAAAAAAATATATGAGATAATTATTACCTTAGGGATAATCTGAGTAGACAAAACAAAATTACCTTACTTGGAGGCAGGCCAGGAGAACAGAGTTCTTACCCTTGTTTTTTATTTTCATTTTAATAAGGGCTATAGAGTTTCTCACGAATGTCAGTGCTTACAAGTTTGATTAAAAGCTCATTTTAATTCAGACTTCTTAAGACACCTTTTTTTTTTTTTTTAAATTTTAGCTCCATTCCTTGTATTTCTATACATCTCAGTAAACAGGTCTTTATTTTGGTAGGTCAGCTCTGGGCCTCTCATTCATGAAAAGTACAGGCCAGTTTGTGTTCAAATAGGCTCATAGGTACTGGTTCAAATGGCTGCCTTTGGTCTGTTCGGGCCTTCCTGTGACTGCATGAGCCAGCATTCCCAAGGTTTTAGCCATGGTCTTCAGCCTCCGTATGTTAAAAGAGTAGTGACTTTTGGTTGGGAGTTGGGGCAAAACTAGAACAATTTAGGTGGCCTGCTTTTTCTATCTCCTTGTGCTTTGCCTGACCAGCAAGGTTCTGGGCACAGCCTGAGCATGACATTCCTCCAGTGTGCATGGACAATCCCTGAGAGAAGGAAGGGGCAGCCAACGGGAGGAATAGAAGAAGCAGGGTGAAGGCACAGCCATGGGATTTGCAGAATGCCAACAAATACTCAGTATCTATTTAGCTTCTACAAAATGATGCTGCTTCTCTGATTCTCAGATAAAAAAATATGTGTGGATTATTTCTATGATCTCAAATGAGTATGATCCCCAATACTGTGATAGTCATAACTTTTGAAGAGGGGAAAGCAAAACCAGTTTTAATAGTGCTTCCAAAAATCCTGGGTCATTGAAATGTTGAGATAGCTACAGGCTTTATAAAGGGAGAGAATGGGTCAAAGGCAGGCTAGCAGGAGAGTTAGTGAGGTAAGAGACACGTAAAAAAGTGTGCGGAATTATTTGCTGAATTCTTCAAGTTCTGACTTCATTCTTGGGACTACTTTCTGTTATATAGGTAGCGATTCCAGAAATGATGTCCCATTATAGTATTTTTAGAGGTGCTCTTGGGTGCAATAGCTCTAGATAGTGGAGATTAGGTGGATATTCAGGGTCTTTCAGGCTGGTTTACTTCACTGGCTTGTTATATGAGAGCCTTGCATCATCCGTTTTGCCCCTAATCACGTTTTCCATTTCTGGTGTGCGCTTTGCTCATAACCCCAGTTTTATATCATAACACTTGCTGTATCAGCACCCGTTCTCTTTCCAGTGCTCAGTTTTAAACAGCCTCATCATGAAAAATATAGTACTTAAAAACATGCCACAAATGTGTATTACTTCAGCACAAGATAAAGAGATTATTGAGAAATGCACTGCCTGCTCAACTAACTTTATCCTGAGGGGCATTTCACTATTTTAATTGATTTTTTTTCTGTCCATTTTTTTAAAAAGAGTCCTTGGAGAAGGTAAATGGTGGATTACTTCATGAAACAAAGGAACACTTAACTTATTTGTTATGACCACCAGTGTCTCCATACTTTCATGAAGTTAAACATTTGCTCATCATTTCAAAATAGCTTGTGATGATGAATAAAATGAGGAAGACCAGTTAGTTCTCACTGTAGCTAGGATCTACTTGATTTTAACATTTCATGTGTGAGGTGGCTGGAGGGCTCATTTGGTTGAACATCCGGACTCTATTTCAGCTCAGGTCATGATCTCGCAGGCATGGCATTGAGCCTAGAACCGGGCTCTGTGCTGGCAGCAGAGCCTTCTTGGGATTCTCTCTCCCTCCCTCTCTGCCCCTTCCCTGCTCTCTCTTTCTCTCTCAAAATAAATAAATAACCTTTTTAAAATATTATGTGTTATTTGGGGAAGTTAACTTACATTTTACTCAGCAGTGGAAATTCTTGGACAAGAATAGCAATCATAATTTATTGTATCAAATATAATTACTATTAAAATATTTTCATGTTTTAGCTTCTGAAAGACTTAATTTAGCCAAAATTACAAGACACTATCAAAGGTTTTGAGATGGAGTCTCCCACTGCTCTAAGCTACAAAAGTTTAGATGACTAAATAGTCTTGTAAATCTCAAAGGCTCAAAGGCTTTTAAAACCCTCAAGTCCTATTGCCAAATCCCGGGGCTGTTGTGGGCTCTGGGTTGTGATATTCATAAAAGTTCAGATACAGTTAAATTCAAACACCATCAGCCCTTTGGAAATCTGGCTAATGTAAAAAAAAAAATCATAGTGTTCCATGATACTTTTGTGTATCATAGTTTTAGTTTATCAACAGTGCTGTTTTCCACTATCCCACCTAGACTGCAAGTGATGGTATGTGAAAATTAGGTTGATGGACACTTTCAGATAAAATCAGTTTACATTTATTTTCTTCTATTTAGAAGGCAGACCTTGGATTTTTGTCCTCTAAACACATTGAAGCTATACGGGATTCATTTTTCTCAAAAAATTCATATTATTTTTGTTAATGGTCTTCTCTAAAGGAAAAGAAGGAAAAAGATAAATTAAGAAATTTATTCTCTTTTTATAATCAATATGAGATATTTAAGTATAAAAACAGAGTAATTCCATATTCACTTTCCCACTTTTCTATTTAACTGAATCAAATATGATGAAACCAGAGAACAAAACGAGAGAAGAAACTGATTCAGTTGAACCTGCCAGCCTGGATGCCATGCCTTCTCGAGCACTTTTTATGTTTCGGTTAGTGGGAAGTGTCTTATTTCGAGAAGCTAAATTGACCAAGGTTATCATTTGAACAAGTTCCTCTTCTCTCATAACATTAAAGCGTTTAGCAAGTTCTAAGCCTAGCTAGCATCTACTTGCGTGTTAAAAGTCATTGGCTATTTGGCCAAACTGAGCATAAGTTTTACTCATTTTCAGCAGGTTTTTTTTGATGAGAGCAGAGCTTGCAACTGATTTTTATCACACATTGCGATTAAAACATTTTCTCAGTTTAAGTTTTGTCCCTACTTCTCACATTAAAGAAAAATAACAAAGCTTACCTATTTTTTCTGTTTATGTAATCCCCGGGCTCTTCAGCTAATGCTTACTTTTCACAATATCTAACATGTTGGAGTCAAAGTAGTTTACTATTGGGGAGAGCAATACTCTCATTTAAGCAATGAATTGTTGCCTTATTGTTTATCTTCAATAGCGATGTTATACATTTAGAAAAAATAAATATTCTCTTTGTCAATAGGAGATCCACTTCATTTATTCCTATTTAGTTGTCTTCTTTTTGTCAGGATTTAGACTAATGAGAAAACCTCAGAAAGATTCTTTACTGTCTAAACACTGAGCACGCAAATGCTTCTCAATAGAAATAACACAAGAAATGCGTTCAAAGACAATACGGAGCTTGAGAAATTCTTGTGTGCTGACAGCTCTCCAGCAGTGTTGTCACAGCAGGAAGACATCAGTTGAAGAAACAGATAGTGACCTCAAAAAAAGTCTGGTCAGCAGTGTGGACAGGGTTTCACAAGATTATAAATCACCCCAGGGTCGCTCTGTTCCCACCATAAAGAGAGCATGGTCGTTTTATTGTAATCTAATAAGAGATGGGAGCAAAGGACAGCTCCAGTGTGTGTTTGCAAAAAAAAATTCTTGATTACAGTTTCAAAACTATACAGTTTCCCTGCTATTGAAGTGCAGATTATAGGGGTTAAGGCCATGTTAGGATTGGATTACCTTTTATAGCTGTATGTTATCCTCTGGTTCATGAATCAGAAAGTACTTAAATTAAACTGAACATTTGGGAGTAATCCCAGAACGTAGCATGGTGGTAGAAAATTAATCATGATTTGGTGATAGATTATTAAGCCTTTCTTTTGAAGGGAGTCTTTCAAAGAATCAGAAAAGTAACTCTGGTGGATATATATATTAATATGGAAAAAGACCCCTGTATATAATAAGTTGTATTAAAATTGGTTTCAGGGAGAATGAGTTAATTAAAGAAAACATGCATTTATATAAAAATGTCTATAAGAGGTACAGACATCAATCCTGGAATAAATTACTAGAAGATTTTCTAGTTCTTGCATTATTTTTTTTACAATGTTAACTTGTATTTGTTTGTTGCTATGTTTATTTTTATATGCTGCCATAAAACTAAACTAAGTAGGTACCAAACATTTTGAATAACCTATTTTGACACAAACAAAGCCAGAAATTCCAACTTTAAACTATTTAGGACTCAGAAAATTGCTCTAATTACATTAAGGGTTATTGAGGAAATGTTGGTCAAAATTTTGAAGTAAAACTCTGGCTTTGGTGAAGATGATACATGTCTCTTCATTTGCCCTAGCAGGACTTCATGGAGTGGTGAAAAGGTTTCAACTTTATTCAGTCATTTTATCATTTGTACTTAAGCTTCTTCTTCTGCACTGTTTGATCTATATACATTTCTGGGACCATAATCAGGCGTCCTACCATTTAAATGGATTTTATTCCCTAACTTATCGCCTTTGCTTTGTCAGTTTGTTCCTCTGGAACCATGCTGACATCTAGAGATAAGTCCTATCAGTCTTAGGCTATTGACTGAATTTTGATTGTGAAGAAGCCATCACTTAGGGTAGAGAAAAACAGAGTGAGGTGTTATTGCTGAGGATATATTTTATGTTATGGTTCCAAAACCCAAAGGTAAATAAGATGGAGTTTGCAGCTCTTCATTTTTTATTAGGCATATGATAGACTTTGCAGGCTGTTTCCGTGGTCTGTTTCCTTTTCCCTTTAGGAGTCACAGACCCTGTGGTTTTGCTCTCATTTACTTTCTTGAGCAAAGATGAATGTGAAAGGGAATACTGACTCTCGAAGGATATTAGACTGGTCCGTTGAACATAGTGGGTCTTTAATTCATCTCAGTTTATTTTCCAGTTGTCAATTTCCCTTTGTTTCTTCCTCATTTATATATGCTTAAGTAGGTGAGTAGGCAGATTTCAGCTGTGTCTCTTTGCCTTAGTTTTTCCAGTGCTGCTAAAAATGCTACTACATGAACTGGAAACTGGAAATGATCAATATCCAGGCAGGTTCCATTCCTTTTTAATACAGAAAACACTACGTTTGAGTTTCCCAGTCCCTGTTGGCCTAAATAACAAAAGTTCTGAATGTCATTGCAGATTCAAGCTGAAAATGACCAGGACAATAGTAACCAAGGTCTTATTCTAAATTTACTCTGTCACCCACTGACACCCTTAGGAATTTTGGAATATAGAAATATAGAATACCTAATTAAATATAATTTATCTTAATGTCTCAGACCTCTTCTGATTCTGTGAGTATTGTAAATGAATTTCTTATTGTTTCTTTTCTACATCTATATACTGAAAATGTAAATAAATATATCCACTTAAAGTCTATGGCAATTTTAAGTGAGCAAGCTATTTTGATTCCCTCTAAGTAGAAGTCATAGCTACCATTTAAAACAGAAATCCTCCATTATTTCTCTCCCCTTCCTTGGTAAAGCTTCCAATTTAATTCTCTACAACTGCCATCTAACACTGAAATTTCTCACATAACTAAGACTTGCATATAGACATCTGTTTTACATATGTATTTTTTTTTCTTGGTAATCTTTATTACTAGATGCTCTCAAATAGAAAGTACATAAGTGCAAATGCCAACATGTATTTCTGTTAGTGGCACTGAGTAGACTGGTTAAGGTAGGAAAACAAATGTACTTACTTTGATTTATCACTTGTGACATTAGCATGTACCGTACTGCTCTCCAGGAAACAAAATGGTTGCACCTGAGGACAGTGATATAAACACTACTTTGATTATTTGAAACAAACCATTAGGCTTTGATGAAAGAACTATTACCATGGTGGATCCTGTACAGGGAGAGAGTGCTTGGATATAATGGATGAGCAGGCTGCAATTACTTGTTTAGAATTTAAAGAAGTCAAAGCTTAGTTTTTAGGAGGAAATAGATATGGCAAGTGAATTGAATTTTATATGAATTTATATGGTGGGGTTTTTGCAGCTAGTACATACTTAGTTGCAGTAGCTCTCTTACCTATAAAATCAAATTATTTGAAATTAGATAAACTTATTCTGATATCAAATTAATTGTTTTTAAGTTATGTCAAAAGATTTTCTATTACATCTTCCAAAAAGAATTTCCTAAATGGAATTTCATTAATTTACATGTAAAGACTGAGATATATTTTCTGTTACTTATGCTTTTTTAAAAGTTATGTTTATTTATTTTGAGGGTGGGAGGCTGAGAAAGAGGGGGAGAGAGAGAGAGAGAGAGAGAAAGTGAGAGGAAATGCAAAGCGGGCTCTACACTGTCAGAGTGGAGTCATATGCACGGCTTGAACTCACAAACCACGAGATCTGAGCTGAATCCAAGAGCCCATAGCTGAACCAACTAAGCCACTCAGGTAAACCTCTTTTGCTTATATTTTTTAAGCACCCCACACATACACACACAAACACAAAACCAAGGCTACTTGTGAATTAAATACCTATTTGTCCCATATGATATATAGATGGAAATTTTACTGATTAAAACATGTATGTAAAATATAACCTCAACCACCCAACCAGTAAAGTTCCCCTCCCCCATAAAGGAATTTTATTTAAAAGGCATAAGTGAAGTCGAACTATTTAAGCTCCTGAGGAGATTAACTCTTTTAACTTTGTTACGTTAGTATATTAGTATGGATTGAATGTCAGATTAGATAATTGTGTTCAGTCTTGTACACAGAAACCTTGTCTTCAGGGAACTGCATTTAAGTACATTTATATGGGAAGGGGATATGGAGGGCACCACTGGGGTGGTGGACACAAGCATCTCAGCCATGGCTTCAGAGAGTGGACAGTAGGGGACCCCAGAGGTGAGCCTAAAAGACTGCAGGCCCTAGATACCTGGGAATGCAGGGTAGGGGAGGGAGAGTGGGCTCCGCAGGGATAAGCTACTGCAAGAGAGAGGCTGTGGGACTAAAAGGGAAGGGCAAAACCAGAGGAGGACCACATCATGAGTAAAACCCTAGTCTTCTTTACAACCCATCTCTGTGAACAGTGAAGAGGATTTCAACAGTGCATCTTATTAAAACAATTTGCTTTCTAGATGCCATTATGCTTCTGCCAATATTTTGTGGTCGAATATATGGTCTGAGGCTATAATCTATGGCTATCAGTTTAAGAAGTGTAAAAGTTTAAAACGAGGCTTAAAAACGTTGTTATTAGTCTACATCCCACTTGGAGGTAGGTGGCCCAGGTACAATTAGCTTCATTTATCAAGGAGGAAATGTAGGTTTCAGAGAAGTTAAAGAACTTGCTTAAGGTCAAGGACAGTTAGCTTCGGAGAGAAGCAGAACCCAGATCTTATCTCTTGGTCCAGTGCCTTTCCGTTACTCTGTAATGCAGCTTTCCACTTTTGAAAGATTGTGGTTTCCCGATTCACAGGCTTTAAGTCTTCATCACAGTAGTTCAACACAGAAAACAAGGCAAACACATTTTTCCCTGTTTCCAGTGTATCTCTGTCTTCTTTATGTATAAATTTCATTTGCAGAGGAGTGGCAAGATGGGTTTGGCTTTGTGGCAGTAAAGATCACCAACTCCTGTTGTAATTCCTGACACCACCCTTGAATTTATGTATCTATATTGCAGAGCCTTTTCTTTACTTAGTTAATCAAAAGCCATTAGAAGGATTATAAATTTACAAAAAACTTGGGTCGCTGTTAAATAATTTCACGAGGTTAATGGCACTGTTCTTTGTTACCACCCACTTATACAATGTAGTTGCTCTAAAATTGTTTTGAGTTTCCAAAAAAAAAAAAAAAAGGAGCAGAGGCAATTGCCTTGATGAAGGATTTGCTATTTAATCCTTAGATTAGACTTCCCTTAGAATCAGGGAAGTTGGAAACCCTAATCAGCTATATATTTATGACTTTTCCCCTATTCTGTTCCCACTAGTTCAACTGGCACGCACAGTCTGAAGTTTTATTATCAGTGACATAAATTAAATTGTAAATGTTAAAAGGGCAGCATCTCACTGAAGGTGAATCCAGTGTTTTTATAAACTGAATAAGGATCGTTCTATCAATGACCTTATTCTTCTGCGGTGCGTTGACAACCCTTTGATGTAGTCATCACTCCTTGCTCTCAGCTCCAGTCCCTGGGCCTGCTGGCACTTCTGCTATTATGGAATCATTTCCTGGTTGAATGAATGTTTTCTCAAGTTTGGAACTTAGTGCACAAGGATGCCTTACCAATTAAGTTGCACATTTATTTTGTTTTTAGCCAGCTTGGCATTAAAGGTTGTATTCTCCAAATTAATGAAGCCCGTGCGGTAATTAGTTTTAGGTTCCTGCAGCCAATGTGTTATAACAGAAGACGATCTAGTTTAGGGAGCTGTAAGCCAGAAGGTTCCAGATCCAGCCTTGCCTACATCCCTTGAACCATGATTGTAACCTCTTTTGCTACCAGTAGGTTGGAAATATTGAAGCTCTGTTTAGAGTCATAAAAATGGATTTATGCTCTGGCATTTGTAATCTAAGGCTGCCCTGACCAACTTGTTCTTCTTCTACTCTCTTACTTTCTTTTCAATCAAAACTCATTTCAAATTTAGATTATAAAAGTGAGCTTCACATACTAGAACCCATTATTACAGTGATAATATCCCATTCTCCTGGATGTTTTTAATCACTGTCTTGGTGGAATTTGAATGTCCTATGGGAACTGTCTACAGATTTAACTATAAAGCATTTGGAAGACTGAGGCTCTGGGTTTCCAACGTTTCCCTACTCCAGCCTATTTTTAATGAGGATCCAAGTAATCAGCCTCAGTTTTCAGCAGACATTCTGTGAGTAGCTTCTTGTCAGGCACTTTGAAGGTGCTGGCTGGCAATAAAATAAATAAAGTGACAGTTTCTGTCCTCAAAGGTTACTACGGGACATAGGTATAATAAACATGTAGGTAAAATAAAGTGTATCAAGTACACTTTTGCATGTGTGGATACACATATATGATAGGCACAATTATATATGATAAGCCACATTTTGTTTTTTAACAGATTTATTGAGGTGTAATTAATATAAAATGACACATATTTACTGTATACAATTTAGTATGAAGTTTCAATTATGCCATCAGTCTGTGCTAGAGATATTGTGCACGACCTAGTGACTGTAATAATACTTCCTTGTGCACTTAAGATTTGTTGAGAGAAAAGAGCTCATGTTTAGTGTTCTGACCACATTTTATTTTACTTGCATCTTCATGCACACTCAACTACAGATTATTATGGCCACAGAGGAAAGGTGGCAAAAGAAATCTCCGTGAAATGCCATGGAGAGTGTGGGAATGGGAGGGAAGCGGATGATACACGTTCCTGGATGAAGGGATACCTGGACAAGTTCTGAAAGAGAACCACAGGGAGGGGCCAGCATCTGGGCTGTCGGGGCAGCATAAGCAAGTGCTTGCAGGTAAGAAACAGTTTGTGGAACTTGGAAACATTTTGAGGTAGAGGAGGAGAAAATCTTGTTAAACGGGGGAAAGGCCCAGATCAAAGAAAGTTTCTTTTATTTTTTCCAGACTGATTTAATTTAGAATCATAAAAAAAAAGAACCTGAAACTAGCATTTTTCTTAAAAAGCAACATGTGTACACAATAAAGGTTAGGAAAGGAAAAGTTGAAGCTGACAAATATGTTTACTGTTTATATGTAAATACTATATGCAACATTATTTTGTTTCTATAAAAATGTTTTTATTATTTTAATATGAAGCAATGCAATTGACATTTCAAGACACGTTTTAGCTTCTAGTTTCTAAGATGCAGAATTTGGAATCTAGATGGATATGCCAGAGGCAGTGGACTTGGGGTGTTAATTCTTTCCGTCTCTTTAGTTTTACATGTGCATAGATACAGCTGTGCCATTGCCAGATGTCAGACGAGGGGCTTCAGGAAGCTTTTCCATATATCAGCTATTTCCCAGAGGTAAAGTATTACAGTGCGTGATAATATTTTTGAAATATGAAGGCAAGTGGTCTTTATTTTTAGGTGTCAATCAGGAACATATTGTATAAATATATGTCCACACAAAAACTTGTACATGAGTGTTCATGGCAGCATTATTCATAATAGCCCAAACAAGGAAATGATGCAGACGTCCATCAACTGGTGAATAGATAAATAAACTGTGGCATATCCATACAATACAATATTATTTGAAATTAATAGGAAATGAAGTGGATACATGTTCCAACATCGATGGACCTTGAAAACATTATGCAAAATGAAAGAAGTCAGTTACAAAAGGCCTCATGCTCTATGATTCCATGTATGAAATTGACCAGAATGGGCAAAATTAGAGACCTAAAGTTGATTAGTGGCTGCCTGGGGCTGCAGGGTAGGGTGGAGAGGGGCTGCTAACTGGAAGGGGTTTCCTTGGGGGGGGATTAACATACAATTAGGTTGTGGTTATGGTGGCACATTGAATATACGAAATCATTGTAAATATACTAAAATCATTGAATTGCACAGTTTAAATGGATTAATATATGGTATGTACACTATTTCTCCATAAATCTATGAAAAAAAGGAGTAATATATAGAATAGCTTGGATTAGGAGGTGAGTTAAATAATGCAAAATTATCAACTTTGTCTCATCTTTTTAATGTCCTTAAATAAAATAGGGAGACTACATCTGTGAACAAAAGAGCGAACTAAATGTGAAGAACAAAATTATAGACACATGTAGGGGCATCCTTTCATTATTTCATTTTATATTTTTTAACCTTTAATCCATCAATTTGGGTAAGACATGAAAATTAATAAATTAATAGCTCTCTTACCTCCCAAGCCAATCAGTGATGTGTTTCCCATTTTCTTCCTCCTGTGAGAGTCCCCTTAATTTAAGACTTGATTATTTGAAACATTCTTTGAATTTAATAGCATGTTTTTCTTCATTTATTAAAATAAAGTTTAAGCAACAGTATTAAAAATACCATGTTTACAAATGTATGAAAGAGTGATAACTTCAACCTTAAATTGCTCAAGGAAATGAATGTTTTGGGGCAGAACTTTACTTTATTGACTTCATGATAGGAAAACACATGCATTTTAGGGCAAATTCCCCCATCGGGTAAACTCCGCCCTGGGAGTAAGTAAGAAATTATATTAACTCTTTTGATAAAGTAGTAATTGAAATAATACCCCAGTGACTTAGGAAGAGTTATCTTCTAAAGTTGATCGAAGAATCCAAATGGGGAATTGTAGTTTCGCTGAAAACAGAACTCTAGCTGCAGACCTAGGAGAGACTAAATAGAAATTAAGTCTGCCATGGCTTAGCTTGCCCAATTAGTTCTTTTCTTCTCTGTTTCTCACTCTTCTCCATTCCCCCCGACCCCTTCACCCCTTCATTCCTCACTCACTCATGCTAGGCACACGTTACTCTTACTGTAGCAAGAGCTTCCCGTTTCATTACCTAGCATATTTGTGCTGTTTACGTAACATTCAGCTATGGATTATTTGTTCAGAGTACCAGGAAAGGTTCCTCTCCTCTTTCCCTAATTTCAGTACATCAACTTGTAGGAAATGGCGTATCATTTTATTTCTTCATTTTCTGAGTACTTGCTGGATCTTAGATACCTACCTTTCTGAGTCCCACGTGACTTATCTTCATAATAACAGGAATAATAACGTACAATGTTCACAGTCACTTTGCAGATAAACGTTAAGGATTTAATAGATATAGGTTAAATCTTGGCTCATGGTAGACAGTTAATGACAACACTTTACTGAAAAAGACCCTCCATATTTATGACACCATTCTGTTAATAACAGTGTCCCCCCAAAAATACGTTACAGTTTCAGATTGACTTTTAGAAACTTGTGTTCCTTCTTATTTTCTTATTTAGAATAACATAACTTTATTGGTTCTTTTATGACATGGCATGTGGCAACAGGTTTAAGGAATTTTGAGCTCTTCCATGTGGAAAGAGAACAGTTCTATCTCTGATATCCCATGAAATGATGGAATGTACCCAGCGAATGTTGTTTTGGTTATAATTTTTGATAAATAATCCACCTTCTATTTTGAGTGCAGAAAATGTATTTCAGTAATTGTGCATCATTTTTTGCAGAGAGCATAAGCCTCCAGATGAATAACCTATTAAACTTTTTGGTCACTGAGCCTCCATTTGTTGGCTGATTTGAAGCATTTTCATGTGATCTGAACAGTGATTATTTTATAACCAGGTTGGTATAGCAAGCATTTTGGTGTTTTTTCAAGTTTATGATGACTTGACTTGAATGCATTTTAAAACAAGATAAAATGCATGCCATTTCCAGTTGCTTTCTTTCTTTATTTTTTTTACTGTTTATTCATTTATTTTGAGAGAGAGACAGAGAGAGAGAAAGAATCCCAAGCAGGCAGCATGCCATCAGTGTGGAACCAGATGCGGGGCTCAATCCCATTAACCGTGAGATCATGACCTGAGCTGAAATCAAGAGTTAGATGCTTAACGAATTGAGCCACCCAGGCACCCTACAACTGCTTTCTTATAGCTCCAAGTTTAATGCCATCTTTGACTATCTGTGATATGTTAAATGTCTTTCTCAACTATTCTGTGCTTTAGATACCGGTTTGACATCCAGAAGTATTTCATTATATGATGATTTTTTATTATAATACCAGAAATAAAGGAAAATATATTTCTCAATGCATCTATGAAAAAGTTTAAATAAGTTAATCACATGTTTTAATGAGGCCTTTCATTCATTAGCTCAATAGCTCCCTAAAGTTCCATTGTCACTTTTTAGTATCATTATGTGCATGTATCTAGAAACAGGAGGGTTAGCCTAGAGATGAAACCCTTTTAAATTTTTAAAAGAAATCTCTACACTCAACATGGGGTGTGAACCCATGACCCTGAGATCAAGTGCTGGTTGTCCGCTGACTAAGCCAGCCGGGTGTCCCCAAATCCTTTCAATTTCCAAATTGAACCCTTTCCTTTATCTTAATAAGTAGAATAAATCTGTTGGATTTTTAAAAATGGAAACATGGGAAACATTGGATTCCTTATCTTCATAGTTTACAGGCTTACCTTTTTACTTTGCAAAATAAAGGCATTTTAGGAAAGTGACTTTTGTTTATTATGTTTATATACAATATAAGAAAATAATTTCAATTAAAAATTTATAAACTCAATTACACTAGGCTTTGGAGAAAATTATGAGTCAAGACATGCCTTTGGGGAGGCACTAGTTTATTGTTTATGATAGAGTCCCCCAAAGATACATTTTCTTAGATTTTTTAATAACTATTTTATAACTATTTTTATAAACTATACATTCAAATATGTATAAATATATTTGTCTTTGTTCTTTATGCATATTATTTTCAGATTATGGTTTGATTTCTTTTCTACTCTGCAGAACTATTACATTATTAACAATGAAAACAAGAGGTGTATTTTATTTGGTTTGGTTTTGATTTTTTTCCTTTAATTCTTTCCTTCTTTCCTTTGAAATCACATAAGGCCCCAGTGGACTGTTAGCCACTATATTCCAACATGGAGACTTTGAAAAAAATACTAATCCTAACCTTGCTCTTAAATTGCAGTGTCTAAAGTGACAGGTTAATTTCAAATTCAAGTTTGATTGAGCACATGCCACTTTTTTTTTTAACATGCTTTACATAACTAAAATAGAGCTGTCTTTAGAAATCCTTGTATTAGGAAAATGAACTCTAATCAAGGAAAGTTTTCTTCAGTAAATGCCTTTCCACATTCAATGCAACTTTTTGGAAACATGCAGTGTGTTACATGTAATAAGATACCTAAGTGTTATGCAAGCAAAGCACCAAATGCAAAGAAGTACACTTTTCCTTATTTAAGAAATCCATTAGAACAGAGTTAAAGGAAAGAAAGGCATACTTCATGTTACTTTCACTGTCTCAAAAGTAGCTGTAACAATATTAATCCATGGAACATTCTTCAAGATACAACTTTGATCTTTTGCAGGTAGCTCTGTTCATGACAAATATAGCGGAAGTCACATTTCTTTCCCATTTATGGTATTAGTTAATTTGACATAGAATATTTTAGTAAATGATACTAAAAGAATCTCGGGAATATTTAAGATTGGATTTTATTGAAATTGTGTGTGTATGTGTGTGTGTGTGTGTGTGTGTGTGTGTGTGTGTAATTTGCTGGTTTATATTTTGAACAAAGCAGCCCCCATGCTGTTCAAGTCCTTGTATACATTTTGACTCCCCCACAAAACTTAACTACTAATAGCCTACCACTGCCCAGAAGCCTTGCTGATAACATAATTGATTAACATGTATTTTGTATGTTATATGTGTTATATACTGTATACACAATACATGTACAGTAAATTAAGCTAGATAGAATAAAAATGTCATTAAGTGGCTGAGAGGGAAGATAAAATATATTTAAAGTATGGTGCTGTGTTTATTTAAAAAATCATGTAAAAGTGGACACAGACAATCCAATCCTGTGTTTAAGCATCAAACATTGACAATATTCCACTTGTTCAGTTTAAAGAATACTGTGGTAAAGAGACTGTGAATGTAGTAAATGCCTTAAATCATAGGGTGATGGTTGGAGAGAGGAGCAAACCTCAAAATTGTGTATTATTGTACCTTAAAAAATAGTTATACTCTTATCATCTAAGTGCTTAGAGCTAAAAAAAAAATAAAGATTCATTAGCATTCTCACTTTACAGGAACATTTCAAGTAGAAATTAAAGATAGCATATGATGCAAAAAACAAAATGCAGCAGAATTTGGGGGAAAATTAAATTAATAGGTTTTTTGGTATTTAAAATCTCAGAATAAGCAAACTCAGAAGGGGCCTCAGAATTGTCCACTCAACTTCCCTCAATTTACAGATGGGTTACCTGAGACACGCAGAGAGACTTCATGACCCAAACGGAGAAGAAAACCATGCATTCTATTGGAGTGAGAGAGGAAAGTAGAGGGCAGCAGTGAAGGAAAGAGGAAGATTCGTTGTAATAGACAATTTCATAATCATTGTTACATGCTTTCTCTTAATATAAGAACTCCAAGGACACCTGGGTGCTCTAGTCATTTAAGCGTCTGACTCTTGAATACAGCTCAGGTAGTGATCTCATAATTGTGGGATAGAACCCAGTGGAGGGCTCCATTCTGGACATGAAGGCTGTTTGGGATTCTCTCTCTCACTCTTCTACTCTCTCTGTCTTTTCCCTATGTGCGCACATTCTCTCTCTCTCTCTCTCTCTCTCTCTCTCTCTCAATCTCTTTCTCAAAATAAATAAATAAACATTAAAAAAAGAATCCCATAACCAAGTAGTCCAGAAACTAAAGATAGGCTTCATTTTGCAATACAAATTGAGAATTTAAAAACTGATAGCATAGAGTATATTAAGCTAAATGAAATAAGTCAGTTAGTGAAAGATAAATAGCATATGATTTCACTTATATGTGGGATTTAAGAAACAAAACATGAACAAAGGGGAAAGGGAAAACAAAAGAGAGAGGGGCAAACCATAGTAAGACTCTTAAATATAGAAAAACAGTAGCTAGAGAGGAGTTGGGCGGGGAATGGGCTTGATGGATGATGGGTATTAAAGAGGGCACTTTTTGTGATGAGCACTGGGTGTTATAGAAAAGTGATGAACCACTCAATTCTACTCCTGAAATTAATATTACACCATATGTTAACTAACTAAAGTTTAAATAAAAACTGAAAACATTAAAAAAAATAAAATGAAAACAAAATTAAAAAGAAGGAAACATCTTACACTTTTTGTGTTTCTCGGCATCAAATGCTACACTTCCTTGCACCAAAATACACAGTTATGAAAGCATCTGCCTGTGTGCACAGGTTTATGTATAACTATTCTATTTTTATTGTATCTATAAGCTTTCCATGATGCAATTTGGAAATGAGCACTGAGAGCCTTAAAAATTTGTGCCCTCCAAACTAAATTTCAATTTTAGAAATTGTTCAAAGGAAATAATAACAACAATCCAAAAGTCTGAATTAAAGTGCCATGGGGCACAGTGAAAAATTTGAAATAATCCAATGGCCAATGGTGGACACTTGTGAAATAAGTCCTGATGCATTCATATGAGATTGTATTATGTAGTGATGAACACTTTTGTTTTCTTTTTTTAATTTTTTAATTTTTTAATGTGTATTCTTGAGAGATAGAGAGAGACAGAGCATGAGCAGGGGAGGGGCAGAGAGGGACAGACACACACAGACACACAGAATCCAAAGCAGGCTCGAGGCTCTGAGCTGTCAGCAGAGCCTGATGCGGGGCTCAAACTCACAGAATGTGAGATCATGACCTGAGCCGAAGTCAGATGCTTAACTGACTGATCCACCCAGGCACCCCATATGGTCTTCTAAGTCATCACTAACTATCCCCTTTGCTTCCTGTCTCACAGAAGCTTTAAGATTATGAGTATGGTGTTTGGTCAACATTTAGAGAAAAATGAGATAAGTTTAGGTATGTTGGTTGTCATCGCTTATGAATTAATCTCTCTATTCCTTGTAGTATTCTAATGTAATATTCCTGCTTCTAGATTGGGGAAAAATCATTTCTCTAAGATATTTTTCCTTTCTTTTGTCTCATGTTTTCTGTTGTTTGTTTTGTTTGACTGGTTTTTGACTTGTTGGGTTGTAGTCTAGGGGCGCAATTGTTTCTGTTTTATTGTTTGGTTTAGAAAATTAAAATTACTAATTCAAGTCTTAATATTAAGATAAGCTTTTGATGGTCATGTAGTATATGGGTTACTGAACTGGATTTTTAAGGTTAGCAATGTTGGAAAAAATTACTCTTAGAGTCTCAAAATATACCTATACACGCTTATACACTACATATAATATACCTACATATGTGGGAAAAAGCTCTTTGTTACTAGATAGGAAAAGTAACATATTACTATATAGTATGTGGATATGGTAAGTCATTTTTTAATCTTAGTAAAGTAGAAAAAAAATTAACACTAAGTCAGGAACCAAATTCCCTGTAATAGGGTTAGTCTATGGAGGCCATGTTGCTAATTGGAGAAGTGGCTGAACTCTCTTGAATGGGACCAGTTTGATTAGCAGTCTGTAGGATACATCTTCTATTCTGTGCATTTAGGAACTTTTCCAGAGTTTGCTTGGCTTCCTTGGGCTGTGTCTTCATGAAGAGACAGATTTGACTGCTTTGAAGTACAGCTATGGGCTTTCAGGATCTTATGGAACTGCGTTATGGTCTAGACCTCTGTTGTTAGATTGGCATGTTTCATACTTTGGAATTTTTTTTTTCATTTGAGACATAGTTGATGGCGTGGGGAGATGATCAGAAGAGAAACATGGAAACACTTTCTCCTTCCTATTTTGTTCTCTCTGTTGGTGGTTGTGTTTGAATATAGTTGCCCTGCCACTCTTGTAGGACAGTTTTTAGAGGACAGTTGATAATCTTATCCTCTCTTTATAGAAATCTGACTAGGAAAAGGGTCTATTACAAAATAACATTTCTAATACTCTTTCTGCATTGGAGTGTGGGCTTCTAATTATGTCCTCCCCTACTTGTGATTTTAATTGATTTGTGTATATAAAAGGATATATTAATATTTTAATTTGAAATACACTGAGCTCTGCTTTTTACCCATGGTTTGATGCATTAGTTCAAAGCAAAGCCATCCGGAGAATATTATATGAAACTTAAAAATTAAAACCTTAAAACCTCTAATGCATTCCTTAGCACTGGGAATAGAATCCATGCATTCTACCATGGCCTCAGGTAGATTTTGTGGCACATTTGGGAATTAGAAAGGGTCATCTCATGGACAGTCACATCCGCTCAGCTGCGGGAGGGTAGTACCACAGAGTGTGTGAAGAAAAGCATGCCTTTTCTTGGCTGGTATTAGGGTAAAGGCATGTGGCTTCCTTGACACCCCTTGGCTGGCCCACATACTGCTCTGACAGTGTTGTAGCTTCACTGGTCTTCCGGGCATTTCTTTCTTCCACAGAAATTCTGCCCCCTGATTTCTTCCTGAGACTAGCTTCGGTCTTCCCCATTAGGTGTCGGTTATATGACACTGATCCAGCTCTGGTTCATCCTAACTAGTGTTGCCCACATCTTCGCACCCAGACACCCTTTGTTATATTATGTTATCTTGTTGTTTCAGCCCTTAGCAACATTAGAAATGATCTGATTTGTTTCCTTAGTTTTGGTTTCCCCTCACTATGATATGAAGTCTTCTGAAAAGGGACTTCATTCCTTCACTACTGGATATTTAGTGCTGAAACAGCACCTGACACTTTGAAAGAAATCAATTACTGTTTGTTAAATGAATGATGAAACAGAACCTTTAGTCTCTCCAATTTGCTCTCATTCTGTGGTGGTAGAGAATGGAGTTTGTACATTCCTATTATTTCTGCTGGCGGAAGGAGAAAGAAAGGGTCAGTTTTTAATGTGTGTGTATATCACTATGGAAGTACCTTGTGATTCCTATGACTATGAAAAAGGCTTTTAGCTAGAGGCTGCCATTCCCAGGCCAGGACTACATAAAATAAAAGAAGAGAGGATGCATGACACTCTGTAAAGTTCTGGATATTTTCCATGTGCTCTTCCGGATCTACACCACTTCCTTTGCCACTTTGCCCTGCTATCTGGGAGCCAAATTTTTATAGACTCTCTTATGAGCCTCTCTTGCCCTCTGTCTTCTGGATGTGTTCTGCCAATGGAAAGTGCCAGCTGGAGATCAGGAAGAGAGAGTGGGGTCAGGCATTTATTTCCTTTACTTCCTTCCTGCTGCCTTAATGAGGTGTGGCTTCATTCCTACAGGGTGATCCCTTCCTATAGCTTCAGCTACTCTACAGTTGCAGTAACTATTTCACCTACTAGCCCTTTTAGGTCACCCGCCCCTGGCAACCCAAGGGTGCCACACTCTCCCTTATTGGTTGTCTTCAACTCTGCTGATATTTTTGCAATACTCCCTACATCATGGAACTCTCCTTGATTACATTTGAGTGGATTGCATTCTGTGCTGAAACCCTGATGGATACAGGTCCCTTCCTGAAGTTTCACAATTGGAGGTGTATTTAGGAGACTAGCATGAGGACCTAGAATGAAAATGCTTTTAGAGCTTAGTAGATGCTAAGAGGCAGGATGGCATCTGAGTCAAAAGTAGGTTTCTTAATTGTCCAAACCACAAAGGAGGAACCACTTTTAACACATAAATCTGATCTACTTTGAATTTTTTGCTAATGGGAAGGTAAAAATTCTACATTTGGAAATTTACTGGTGGATATTAGTGAATATTGATGACTAACCTAGATGACAACTATTGGCATGCATGAGGAGAAGCAGGATGACCAAATCGGAAGTGGAGACCCTAGAAGAGGCAAGAGATTGTAGGAGCTTGATGTGGGTCACAGCCCTAGAGGTGGTGACCCAGCACTCTGCGATGACTTACCACTCAGCCAAGGGAAATCCCACCTCCTCAGTGGGACTTTCAGACATTGCATTCAGACAGACTTACCTCTTATCTCTGTCACCAATCTCACCTGCAGTCTGGCTTCATCAACAGTAACCTTCTCTTTGATTTTTCATTCACCAAACTCAATCCTCTGTGAGTGTGTTTCTCATTCCTGAAGTCTCCACTGTAGTCTTCATTCCTTGGAGTGACTTTCACGGACAGCTCTAGCTGAAGCACACTCACACCGTATCACTTGCTATCAGGCTACCTGATTTTTTTTTCTTTATTTATTTTTTAAATTTACTTCCAAGTTAGTTAGCATAAACTGCAGCAGTGATTTCAGGAGTAGATTCCTTAATGTCCCTTACCCATTTAGCCAACTCCCCTCCTATACCACCCCCAGTAACTCTGTTTGTTCTCCATATTTAAGAGTCTCTTATGTTTTGCCACCTCCCTATTTTCATATTATATTTGCTTCCCTTCCTTATGTCCATCTGTTTTGTTTCTTAAAGTCCTCATATGAGTGAAATCATGATATTTGTCTCTCTCTGACTGACTGACTTCACTTAGCATAATACCCTCTAGTTCTATCCATGTAGTTGCAAATGGTAAGATTTGATTCTTTTTGATTGCCAAATAATACTCCATGGTGTGTGTGTGTGTGTGTGTGTGTGTGTGTGTGTGTGTGTATATGTGTGTGTGTGTGTGTGTGTGTATACCTATACATATATATATATGCATACCACATACCATATGTATATACCATATCTTCTTTTTCATTCACCCATTGATGGACATTTGGGCTCTTTCCATACTTTCAGGCCACCTGATTTTATCTTCACTGTAGCATATTTTATTTCACTTACTTATTTCCATTTCCAACTTTCATTTCCTTAAGGAGGGACTCTCTTGGACCAGTTCAGTGCTGTCCAATCGAAGTATAGTGTGAACCACACTGTAAGTTAAAATCTCTTATGACCATATTTTAAAAAGTTGAAAGAACTAAGGGAACTTAATTTGACAATGTATTTCATTATGTAAATATATGCAAAATATTATTGCAACATATAGTCAACACACAAAAATTATCAATGAGACATTTTATAATTTTTAATACACAGTCTTTAAAATCTTGTGCATCTTTTACACTTATAGCAGGTGTCAGTCTAGACTAACCACCTTTCAGATGTTCATCAGTGACTCTTGTTACTGTGGTCACTGTACTGTTTAGTGCAGCTGTCCTTTCCTGGTGTTTCGCCAGCATCACTAGCACATAGAGGAGCCTGTCCCACTATAGGAGATTGGTAGGCATTCAGTAATTGGCTCAACTGAGAGAATTACATTGCATTTAGGCATTTCAGTCCATAACAACATGGCTTGGACATATCCACGTATTGGGGCCAGGGTAGAGAAAAGGTTGGACTAGGTGACCCGCAATGTTCTTTGCAGTGCTAGTGTTACATATTTTTCTTTCCTTTTATTTTTCCTCGCATATCTCAAACTTGCCTTTTCCCAAGTATAGTGCAGGCAAAAGTGGGATGCAGAGTCACGTGCCCCTGAATCTTTAACCGTATTATGTAACTGTGTCTGCCACATAGACAAAGACAGTGTCTTTTCCAAAGGAAGTTCCAGTGGATTTTTATGGTTTTTGAGTTATTAACTTACTACAAAAATATGTAGATAATTTTAGTGATGTATTTTTCTTTTTGATTTATGAGATATTTTCTACATTCTATTAACTTTAAGGCTTCTTTTGTTGTTGTTGTTGTTGTTGTTGTTAATAGGAGCTTATTTAAAATCTCCTAAAATCTGATAAAAATGTTAACATTTTCTTATGTTGACATAGCCTATAATTCATGGTTATGCCTGTTCAGTATTCAGTATTATACCTATAATGTAAAATTTTGCTTATATCATTTTTTGAGTTTTACTCACTTGGGAAAATGTCAAACCATTTCCTTAAAAAGGACTTGAAAAATCACTCAAATCAGCGTTCCGAAAGGCAGTTAGTGTTGTTTTTTTTTTTTTTATCACTGTACCCTTTAATACCTTTTCCAGTTATTTAAAATTCTGATAAGCCTAGTTGTCTTTCTTTTTATAAATGGCTATAAATGTTATTACCACCTTGTTTGAAAATGTGTAATTTCACAGACTGTGTCTATATGTGAGAAAAAGTGCTTCACCCGTTCACCAAGTTAAAAAACAGTGTTATTTTAGGCAACGGTAAATCAGAATAACATTGTGCATCGAAGCCTGGCTCTTGCTCAGTTACTCCTCCCCCCCCCCTTTCTTTAGAGCCAGATGAATACTTTCCAACCTATACCTAGAAAACAGTGTGTGGTCGTTTTTACTTGGACAGTCTTGCTCCAAGGAATATTTGGACATTAGCATAAAGGTTGCACATGTTATACAAAGTGTAATTAAAGAAGCTTTGATCCCCAAATGTCAACTAGCTTGCTAAGTGTCATAACAAAGTGTCAAGCATCTGGTATACAGTTAATTTGTAGTCATTAACTCCATATTGTTGATGTGACAGTTTGTTAGCAAAGCAAGCTTGACAGTTGCATTTTGTTCTTGATTGACACCTACAGACCTCCCCACCCGTTTAGTTTACATTCCTGTTGAGGTTTCCTCAGGTTGCATTTTTACTGCTTAATTTCCCCCAACTTATTAGTTGAAGTGCTGGTAAACTTTTAAAAACACATGCTATGTTACTACCGATTTTCATGTTTTCCCTCTCAAGTGTTCTAAATTTGTAATAATGCTGGAAATACAGAAATGGTTGCTGATCTTTATTCAGAATCTAAAGATTTGTTCAAGTAATGTGACAGCCTGAGCATTATACTGATGCATAATTGTCACAAATAACATATTTATAATATGACAATTGCTATGGCAATTAATCTAGTCAGCACTAATTTCTTGTACGGTTGCATTAATATTTCCACTTTTCAAAGACTCAGAAAACAGATAACTGGATACTTCATCATATTCTTAATTGCATTGATTTAATCCAAAGAGTCCATTACAATCTAATTTCAGTCCTTTAATGTTTTAAAATTTTACTTGTATTGAATTATATGCAACTTGTTTGTTGCCAAGTTTTTACCACTGTTATTAATAGAATCCCATTTTAAAATGCTTTGTAAGACACTTCATTCCTTACTCTCATATACTTTCTCATCATACCAGTCCTTCATTCATATATGCAGGGTATTACTGTAGTGAATTATGTTAATGAAGCATCAAATAGATCTTTATAACATAATATAACACAATACATAGCATGTGAATTAATGTTAACAACTTCTGCTTATTTTATTTCTGTAGTTTGGCTTGGTTGTATAGCTAAGCAAAATGTGTAAATTATAAATTTGTACATAGTTATGGCAGCAGTAAGAAGGTTCATTCACTAAAGGTTATTTTTTGAAACTGTGTATTTGGAAAAAAACAGACTTTCTAGGCAAACACAATGAAATTGACTGATGAGAAAGTTTTCAGATTTATATTCAGTTCATCTAGTTTATTTTCTACTAGCAGATAAGGCCATAGTCAAATCACTTGTTGACAGGATGGTAACCCATTTATTTCACTACTTGCATCAATTTTATCCTTTGCCCTCAAATAATTATTGTAAGAATGCAACATCACAATACAGAGAGTCCCTGGCTGAGGGCTCAACATCTGAATTCAAGCCTTTCTTTTGCCCCGTAACTGGCCATATAGATAGCTTTATTTATTTAGGCCTCACTTTTTTTGTCTGTAAAATGAAATCACTGGGCTAGATAATCTCTTATGTTTATTTTAAACTCTAAAAATTATAAATTTGCATGTAATTTTACATGATGGTTAGAAAAGAGTTATTTGTTTAAATATTGATATGTTGTGCTCTCCTAGAATTCGTGCTTTGAGTGGTGTGTATTTTACACTTCCTGAACCTTCTGCTCTTAAACCTGGTGTGGTTGCTTTCCTTTCCCAGTTGTACTGACTTTAAGTCAGAGGAGGAGTGGATTCTCATTCAGAATGGAGAAAGGAAACTTTGTAATGGACAGATGAGAAGGTATCTGTGGATAGAGATGAAAACATGGGTATGTAAGTCAGGAAAATTATGAGACTTCAACTTGGATGTGAGCTATTGGGGCTGACATTCTTGGGCTGATCACTAGCTTGATCATATGTTAAGACCTTTAGGCAAATAACTCAACTCATAGGATCCTCTTTTTCTTTATCCTAAGTGTAGAGTAATATCTCCCTTGCAGAATTTTGTGATACTAAACATCTTAATGATTGTGGATAAAACCTCTGTTCCTTGGTAGATGCTCTAGAAATGGTGATCATGATTACTAACTTAGTAAACTTAGATTACTTTTGAGACTCTCCTTCTCTGTGAAAGAAAAATACTAAAACTCACTACTTAGGACTGGCATGAATGTGATGACTGAGAGCAGTGTCTAGAACGTAGTAGGCACTCAATATTTTTTAATGTATGAAATCTTTGTCTTTGTTTGAAATTCTGAATATGTTTAAGGAACTAGGCATATCAGACAACATTTTAGTATAAGTCAAGTGTAAAACCTATATGAAGAATTTCAATTTGGGCAGTAACGGTGTGGAAGAGTAGCTATGAGTTTTCTCCTCTAACAAAGTGGGCCTGGGGCAGATCAGGCAATTGGAAGCTGACTGACTGTGCTATGACTTAGCATTTATGTGGAATCATGATTTAAGCACCAAAGTGTGATTTCCTTGGGTAATAATCCAACAGCAGTTTAGGTGATGTAGATATCTGAGTCATGATAATTTGGTCACGATGGTGGGAATAAACATTTTCCCACCGTCTCCTTTTTTTGTGGCATGAGTTTAACCTGGTATTGTTAGGAGAAGTCTTGAGTTAGATGGCCTTGGATATATTTGAATGATTAGTACATAAAAATGTATAAAATGGGCATTGATGGGACATACCTAGTAAATGTCTCAGTCAATTGAAATGAACTTCAGGGAACTGTTACCTAATTTATTTTAATTTATGTATATAATGATATCGTTTTGATGCCCTCTAACCACCATTGACCTGTCCTTAACTACTGATCATAGTACATCATTTTGGAATGAAGTTAATGTCTTTCTATAAACTCATCAAGATAAGAAGAACAAACTTCTTTTAAGAGTGGAAGCTAGTTAAATACAATCAGAACAGCAGTAAGATTTAAAAACTATTCTGTAGTTCTAGGATTTTTGAGATAGCAAGTAGACCTGGAAATGTAACATCGGTATTTACTATGCTGATATAGTCTGTAAGAGAGGTAGGTGGAGTCCCATTGATCATGAACAGTTCAATTTATATCCTTATGGCTTTGAAATACTCGAGGTGCCCAGGGGGCTCAGAGGGTTAAGGGCTTCAGTTCAGGTCATCATCTTGCAGTTCATGAGTTCAAGCCCTGCATTGGGCTCTGTACTGACAGCTCAGAGCCTGGAGCCTGCTTCAAATTCTGTGTCTCACCCTCTCTCTGACCCTCCCCTGCTCAAACTGTGTCTTTCTCTCAAAAAATAAAAAGAAAGACTTAGAAATACTCATTTTTATTACAATAAAATTGGAGCTTTCTGCCTAATATTTAAATATGTATTCCTTGAGTTTAATTCTTTGTGAAATTTATCAACAAACCATAAATCCAGAGTCAAAATAAAATATATGGAAGTCCCTGTGATCCTTGAAATTAGTACTGGGAACACAATTTTAAACGGTTGTAGGCCAATTTAATTTAAGAGTCAGTTTTTGGAAGATTTCAAATATGTAAATTCATTTTGTGAATTAGCAAGTAAGCAAAAAGAAATATGTAAATTCATAGAGAATGAGAAAAGTATAGGGAAGAGCTATTCAGTTCATTGTTCTCTAACTTATAAATACTTAAGATAAACTTTTGTAATAAAAGAATGGATTTTTAGATATCTTTCACCACATTCTATGAAGACTTACAGTTTTTAAAAAATATTCATAACAAATATTCACTTATCTGATTTTCACAGGAAGGCTTTATTAATGTTATTACATGAAAGCAGAAAGTGAGGTTAGGGGATTATGCCGAGGGATGTTTCCACTGACTTTATGCTACTCGCTATTTGCAGCAATAAAGCAGGTGAAATAGGAAAGGGATAGCATAAGGAGGGTACTTCTGGTTTGATAAGACCCAAGACTTAGTACAATCAGAGAGCTTCTCTTGATTTCTTGGCATTTAGTTAGATACTCTCAAAGATGTCAGAGGGTCAGTATTAAATGGTAAACTAGTGGTTGGTGAGAACTTTATTTTCTGATAGATTGTAAGTTGTCTTAGAGAAATTAGATGGGCCCTGTCTGGTATTTAGATATCATGCTAATTTCATGATGTTTTTTATTTCATAGCAACTTGTTTTTTTCTATTCAGTGTGTAATATGTAATAGACATAAAATCTTTCTGTTATAGGCTTCTTTGGTTCAGTATCAATTATGCATTTATAGTTTCAAAAACTATTCTCAATTATATTAATGTTTTACTTGTGATGATTTTGCCTAGACCTTGTTGGAGAGTTCTAGTACAAGTCTTAAAGAAAGCATTTTGTGTGTATATATGTAATACAGTATAAACAAATTGATCATATAAGTTTTGATAGTTTAGTTATAGGAGGACAGAATTAATTAGAAGAAACTTTTATTGCAGGGGGAGATAATCAGATAACTTAGATAAGGATAGTTAGTGTGTCTAACCCTATAGATATTCTTATAGATAGATATAAATATAGAGTCAATGATCTCTATAGCTGTAGATATACATTTTTCTCTGTCCTTATACACAGGAATAATTGATGAGTTAGAATTGAGGAAGGTAAATAGTTCTCTTATTTCCTTCAAATCAGTATCTATAAAATATTCACAGGATATTATTAAAAAGATACTTTGGTTCAGTACAGTGCTTCTCCATACTGATTTTCCTGGGACACTGGTAATCTATACTAATGAGTACAAGAGTCATTGCAGATTATAGTATTTTGTGAATTAGCAAGTAAGCAAAACACACAAATTAAAGAATCAAGGGCATCATAAAATGTACTGCATCATAAAACCTACTTGTTCATTTATTTTGACAAGTGTAGTTTAATTTAAATTATTTATGGTACTTTGTACTCTACAAGTAACTGTAACGTAGTGAATTTTGTTAAAAATAATGAAGTTGAGGCTATATGAGCTTTTAGTTATGATTGTGCTAACAGATTAGAGCAATCAATTTATCTTCTTTGCCATTTCTACAGGCAAATTCATAGTATTTTCTCTTTCTTTTCTGAAGAAAAAGAGTCACCTGAGTCCAATGTATATCTTGTCAATGCTCTTATAACTTAGACCTTAATGAATTCTTTGCTACTGACGCTCTTTCATAAACATTCAATATTCAACAAAATTCCACCCAAATCCAGTGATTTGTATTAGGTACTCACTATTCTATTAAATTACATTATTCCTGTTAAGGCTTATGCATTGGTAGTTACATATGATACAAATATTCCCTTGAATGGATTCTCCTTTAACAGCAAAGTGTAGTGTGCTAGAGAGGACACTGATTTGGGCATTGGAGAAACTTGAATGCAAATCTTGGTCTTTTCCATGCCATTTATCCATAGTCTCATCTGTAAAGGGATTGCATTCTTTCTAATCGACAGTGTTTTTGTGAATGTTAAATACCATAACCAAAGTATTTAGTACAGTCCCTGGCACTTTCAGTAAATGTTGGTTGTTACTATATTAACTATTGTTAACTTCTGCAAAGTTGTGGAATTGGCAAAGTTGGGCTCCAAGTCAACTTCCCCTTTCAACACTTCTGTGTGTTATTTTTCTTTCAGTGATAGTGACTCTTGTGTCTTTATATCTTCACCCTATTATGCACGTGGATGCATGCTCACACTGTACTCTCTACCACAGCCTTCTTGAATACTAGAAAACTTTTAAAGTCTTACTCCTCCCCCTTCAGCCTATTTTTCTGAAGATTCTGAAACCAAGGGGGCTGAGCATCCCAGAAGTAGGTGGGTAAATCTATATATTTTTCCTCTTCAACTTCTTTTAATGTTGGGATCTACATTATTAGTTAATATTTCATTATAATGTTGCCTTATATTTTCTCTTCTTTCTGCTACAACTCTGTACTTATTTGTCCAATTAGTTTGGATAATGAAGAATGGTATCATTTGAGTATATATGTTTTGTTATAAAGCTGTTATTAAATAAGACTATGTCTCATGTAGAAGGCAGTACATCTTTGTTTGGAAGGAATAGAAAATTAATGTTACTATATATTTAGCAATAATAACATTCATTTTTTCCCTCCTTATATTTTGAGTAGACTTTCTTTTTGAGTTTTATTTATTAATTAGTGGCAGCATTTTCAACTTTAAAAGGGCACATGTTAATATGATTCTATATACAGTTTACAGAATAAAGGAATTTTTTTCTTTTTCAACATATTTGTTTTTGCTTGAGATATGTTATGAATATCTCATCGGATAAAGGGTTTTGCTGGTCATAAAGTTACTTCTAGGAACATACATGACACAACTTTATGAAAGTATAACAATCATCCATTTTAGTCCTCATTTATGAACATACTTAAAGCATATAAATGGTCTATGCTTTAAAGTATCCTTCAGAATTACAAATATGTTAAGAAATCTAATTTGTATGCACTGGCATTCATTCCCGTGTTTGTGCTGGCTTTAAGTAGCCGCATAGCTTTTAATTGTGAGGTTTTAAGTTCTGCAATTAAAATTTACCCTTTTTACTAAGAGGGTTGAGTGATAGTTTTTGATTTACTTTAGACAGTTTAGACAAATTATATTTAAAAGAGCATAAAGATGCACAGAGCATTTCCTGATTCAGAGAAGGTCAAAGTGTCTTAGTCGCATTTTTTGAAAGTTTTACCTTGAATAACTAATGATTCTTCCTACTGTATTGACTAAACCTCGCTGAAGACATACAAGCAGGATGTCAAACTGCTCCAAAACATGGACTCCTTTGAAATCAGTGACCAAATGACCTTGACAAAACAAGGAACATGATAGTTTATATCTTATGATGTTATATTAAAACCACTTCTATGAAGGATGCAGAAAGAGATTACATTAGTGCCTCCAATGATGCTTCTATTTCTTTCTTGATTACTTTTGTGTTTATACAAATAATGAAAATTCTTTGCAAACTACTAGAAAATCTGTTTAGAGGTTTGGCCATATCAAAAGTATAGTAGAAATTTTGCAGGCAGATGTTTAATTTGATCAAGGCAGACCATAAAATGGATAATTCTGCTCCATAATGAAAGTTGAAGTCACAGAAACATGTTGTGGAATTGTGGAGTGATAACAACAAAAAATCTTTTTGGAGATTTTTTAGAAGAGGCACGTTAACAAGGGATTGCAAATTTGAAATAGAATTTAAATTAATTCCTAAAAAATATGGAGATCTCTGGGTAAAACAGTGAGAAAAGCAGGTGGAAATGTAGATGTGGAAATGTAAGAGAAAGCAGTTTGATGTCTGCTTGGCATAGCTTAGTGTGGTATATTCCTACTTACTATACTACCCTAATACTGTATGGTCTATTCAAGCTACTCATATAGCTTGGTATGGTGGGCCTATTCATACAAGGTTGGAAGTGATATCAGAGATACGGTAATGGTCAGATTATGGAAGGTCTATTTGTCAGGATATTAAGTAGGGGAGATGTTGTGTATTCAAGCTTTGTATTCACACTATATGAATTATTCTGGTAACATTATTTGATGGGGATGATATTAGCACCAGGAAAATATTCAGGAGACAGCAGTGAATCAATGTTAGAAATTTTGAGGAATTTTTAGGCTTATTCTACCCAGTATCTGTTGAGACATAGAAAACATGACAAATCCAAGAAATATTTAAAATTTGAACTGAGAGATATTGGCAAGTTATTTGGATGGAAACAAACATTGGGATGTGAGTTAATTTCTTAAAAATATTTTTAGGCTTATTCTACCCAGTATCTGTTGAGACATAGAAAACATGACATAGCCAAGAAATATTTAAGAGTTGAACTGAGAGATATTGGCAAGTTATTTGGATGGAAACAAACATTGGGATGTGGGTTAATTACTTAAAAATATTTTTATTTGTTGATTTTTTAAAGAAATTAATCACCAAATGTTGATATTAACATCCATGTGATACAGTAACCAAAAATAAAGTAGTAGATTCACATTTTCAAAAAATATTTATAAATGAAAGGAATAACGGCTTAAAATAAAAACCTAAGTTATTTTTTGGCTTTAAGACAGAATAAAACTTTGACCAATCGTAAATCCACACTCTTATTTTCTCTATGAGTTTGTAAAGATTTGTGAAGGTACCCGACTGTTACTGGCAAATAACAGCTGCTATTTTTACATATTCAGGGATTTTTTTTCCTTTTTGCAATCTGTGATAAATACTGGCAGAGCAGTATAAAATGACAAATGAACTGGGAAACATGAAGAACCACTATTTACTCTAATCTCACTGAAACTACAGTTCTGAACTATAAATACAGTAGCAAAGAAACTCATTGGCATGTTTTTGTATTGTTTTTGAATATAAATCTCCCATTTTCAGAGACAATTGCTAATTTTGCATAAATATAATGTGTGTGTATTGTGTATGCGGATATAAGGGAACTGATTTAACTCATCCATTCCTTTCAGTGAAAGCAGGGACTGCCTTAGGCAATACTGCAAAGCTGGAAGTTCCCCTCTCCTCCCCACCTACGACTCATCCCTGGAACCCAGCTCTGACCTGGAGTTGTCACACTGCCGTCGTCTACTTCCCCCGCTGCATGGGTGCCCATGATGGGGTTCTCTCTACATTTCCTATACGAGGATGTAAATCCATGTGTACTTTATGATTTTTAGATTCATCATCAATTGATGAAAGAAAGTAACTAGTTGTGGTATGTTGATGAAAATGTCATGACATTTTGGAAGGACTCCATCTTTTTGTATCGAATCCAAATAAACTGCTCTCTGTGGAGATTTTAGGTTCCGTAGAGGAAGATGTTGATATCATCGGAGGTTAGAAAAGGAAATATTTGGAGGCAGGCAGACCAAGAGTAGTTAATAATATTGTGAGATAATGGTGAGCTTTGAGAGATCTGATCAGGCAATTCTTCACAATATGTAATACTGCTTAGATTTATATAATTTTATTTTGATTAGCATGACATTAACAAGTACTGATATATAATAACAGGTAATGCCTAGATTTTTGTACTTAAGTCTTTGTTCTTGGGGTAATTATCAATGGCTGACTGCTTATAAGGCAAAAACAGTAAAAAGAATAGTATAAAATTTCTCCTAGTTAAAAATAATGGAAAAGAATTAAATTGTCAAACTATATTCTCTTAGACTCTAAGTGAATTTTGTGACAAGTAAGTTCTATTATCCCAGTGTGTAACATCAATGCCACAGATCAAAAGGAAACTTGATAATTCAGTGCTATGATTCTAGAATGTCTGGTGAAAACTACTGAGTCTTAGCAAAATACTTTGACCTTTATGGCTAAACACCTGGTCAATTTTTAATAATCTAGGATGACATTTCTTGGAATAGACTCAAAATTCTAATAAATTGAAGAATTGGAAAATATATCTCTTTTAAATATCCTTGATCATCTTTTGATGACAAGTCTCACAAAGATAAGAGTATAAAAATTAGAAGGTATTCAAACCTTTTATTTTCACATTTCTTTCCCTGAGCAAATGTAAGAACTGTGCATTTTCTACCACTGTAAAAAGAAACAAAAATCTCCCACTAAAAATTGCCAAAATATCTAATTCTTAAAAAAAAGCATTTTCAGTAGACTCTAACAGTGAACCAGAATATCCAGTACATTTCAGTTCTGTATTTCTGACATTTATAAGGATGACAGACAAAGCAGAAATAAAACGTTATGTGTTTCTTCAAAAAACAAACCACAGCTGGTGGGTTTAATTTTATTCCTATCAGCCGTGACAGCAGCCTTTTTAAATATTGAAAGTGTGAATTAAAGCTTCTGCAAAACAGTTGCCATATGAATTTCCTTAACCACTATTAATTATATATGAAGTAACAGAAAATTGTCTGGGCCTATTTGGGGCAGTTTTTACCACGAGAGAGAAAGCAAATGTTGGGTGCCCTCGGTTTACCAAAACCTCCCAGAGAAGATAGCTTAGTGTATACAGCAGCCTGTCCTTCAAACTATCTGAGAAGTAGTCTTCCAGATTCCCTCCTTGTTTCCTGTTCTTGTGATACTTTGGTGATAATTATATATAAATTCTAATGGAACTCTTATTAAGTCTTCACAAAGGTACTGTCTAACAGAACTTTTTCTGATGATGAAAATATTCTATGCCTGCACTATTTACTTCAGTAGCCACTGGCCATGCGTGGCTATTATCAGTTGAAATGTGACACGTGCAATGGAGGAATTGAATTTGTGAATGTATTTAATTTTTAATACTTTTAACTTGGACAGGACAGGTAGCTGCTGACTCTTGTATTGCTTGGTGAAGTGCTATAACATGGAAGGTACATTGCTGTGTCCCAGAGAAGATAAAACAAACAAACCAATAAACAAAAAAAGACTTCTGATGTGGTTGGAAAAATAAGAAATAAATGTGTATGTAAATAATTAGGTATAATACAAGCCAGAATGTTATAAGTAGTTACTATGAAAACTGAAACAAGATATTGAAGCAAAAAGTAGGGAGACACCAATTTTAGTATAATGGAGGTTTGTGATGGAGGTTCATGAAATTAGTAGAAATTTAAAAAATATATATATTTTAAAAATTTTTTATGTTTATTTTTGAGAGAGACAGAGCATGAGCAGTGGAAGGGCAGAGAGAGAGACAGGGAGACACAGAATCTGAAAAAGGCTCCGGGCTTCGAGCTGTCAGCACAGAGCCCAACACAGGGCTTGAACCCACCAACCACAAGGTCATGACCTGAGCCAAAGTTGGACGCTTAATCCACTGAGCTACCCAGGTGTTCCAAAATTAGTAGAAATTTAGACAAGCTTTGAGTAGTACCTTGAGTTGGAGCTAATTTGCAGTGGCGTTCCCGATGAAAGGAACTTTGTGAGCCAAGTCAGGGTTTTGGAAAATAGAAGGCATATCATATGGATACTGATAAAATTTACATAGAGTGGCAAGAAAGAACCTTGAATATTGGCTAAACCCATCACATTAAGAACCTCTACAGGAGGGCAAAGAAGTCTTACTTTGCTAGCAGAAGGGAATTTTTAAAGAGGTATGGAGGCCAATAGGAGGTTATAAAATAGCTCAGGTGAGAGATGTGAGGCCACAATGAGAGGGGTGGCAGTGGTAAAAGAATTGGGGTGAGGAGAGGCAAAATGTCAGTGTAGGAAGATCCTGAATTCACAGACACAGTGAATACACAGCTGCCTATGTATATTGGTCAGTTCCCTCTCAGAAAGACCTGGAAACTCACTGAACAGCTCTTTTGCAACAAAGGATAAAAAGGCAATGTCAAAATGGGTAGGAGAGGTGCAATGTGATCTTTCCAACAACTCCAACACAGCAGCACAGCAACTCACAATTGGGAGAGATCTTGCAAAGCAGGAACTGCTCTGAGGAGCAAGGGGTTTGGGTCCCATAGCAGGCGCTCCAACCCTTGGGACCTGCACAGAGACATGGCCCCCAGAATATCTAGCCTTGATAAACAACAGGGCTTGTTCAGGAGATTCAAAGAGCCATAGGGAACTGATAGTGCTCTTAAAGGGCTTGCGTGCAGACTCACTCACCCCAGGGCTCACCATCAGAGCAGAAGTTTAAAAAGTGCTTAGACTGTTTGTGAAGGAGATTCATTTGCTAAACTTAGAGAGGGGCAGGGGCTGCCGGGACTCCCAGTGGAGGTGCTGGTGGGCACCATTTTTGCACTCTCCTTCTACTGTGCTAGTACACGGAAGTGCACCCAGTTCCCACACGCTCCTGCTGCCCTGCTGAAGCTGGTGGGTGCACACAACCCCTGCTCTCTCCTGATGCCCTGTTAAAGCTGGAAGGCAGGTCCTGCCCTCGCACTCTCCAGCTGCCCTGCTAAAGCTGGGGGTGCACGCAGACCACACAGGGACTCTCCTCTATTGCCTGGCACTGTGGTCAGCGCGGAGCTTGCTTTTCTCAGTCCCTTGTGACGGTAACAATCAAAGAAACGGTTTTGGCAGGCTACCACCCCCTCAGACAGTAGATTGAAACACACATCCAATCTTCCTGTGAAAATGGTTTATTTACTTGTCCTGGAGCTTCAGCCTGGGGGCAGGCTTTGGGTTTGCTCCACATCTAGAGGTTACAGAGGTGAGTCTAGGGAATGTAGGCTAGGGAACACCATCTTTGTGCTCTCCCTTGGCCTTTCTGCAGCTTGCTGATATCTCCCAGAAAGGAGTTTATGTACTCATCGGGACCCCTAAGTTTTACAACTGTTTCCATGGGGGCACTTCCAGATCAACTGGACTGGAGGCCAGTAGGCTCTACCAACCATGGTCCCACAGGACTGTATATACTTCCATATTTAAAAGCTATGGCCTAAGTGTCTGACTCCCAGTCAGCATGAAAATAGGCTCAGATGCTTCCCTCTGGAATACTGAGGGGAAATATTATGCCTCTTGGCACAACCTCAACAACGAGGATCTATAAGAATAAATCTGGCTGCTGAGACAATCACTAAGATTCAAGTGATGATCAAGAGCTAGGGCATGACCGAACCACATGTCCACTTGTTTTAGAATGTGAGAAGGAGCTTTTTCACCTAATACATAGAAACAAATACAGAGAGTCAAGCAAAATCAGGAAATAGAGGAATATGCTCCAAATGAAAGAGCATGATAAAACCTCAGGAAAAAAACCTTAATGAAACAGACATACCAGATAAAAGAGTTCGATGTCATGGTCGTAAAGATGCTCTCCAACTTTGGGAGAAGAAGAGTGGATGAGCATAATGAGAATTTCAACAAAGAGAAAATATAAGAAAGTACAAAAGAGAAGTCATGGAGCTGGGGGCAAAAATAGCTGAAATGAAATCTACACCAGAGGGGTAGAGGAAAGAGATAAACTAGAGAAAACAGATGATCCAATGAGTCAGGAGATAGGACAGTGGATCTCACTCAAAAAATACATACATAGCAAATAAAAAAGAATGAAAAAAAATGAAGATAGCCTAAGGGACGTGTGAAACAATATCAAGAGAACTAACATTTGCATTATAGGGATCTGGGAAGGAGAAGGGAGAGAGAAAGGGGCAAAAAACTAATTTCAATAAATAATAGCTGTGAGCCTTCCTAACTTGGAGAAGGAAACAGACATCTGGATCTAGGACACCCAGAAAGTTCCAAAAGTGATGCACTCAGAGAGATCCAATAAATATATTATAATAGAATACCAAAAGTTAAAGGTAACAATAATCTTAAAAGTAGCATGAGAAATACAACTTATTGTGTACAACAGAACTCCTATTGGACTAGATACAGATTTTTCAGCAGAAATTCACAGGCCAGAGGAGTGGCAAGATATGTTCAAGTGCTGAAAGGAAAAAAAATTGTCAACCAAGAATATACTTCCTGGCAAGTTTATCATTCATAATGGAAGAAGAGATAAATACTTTTCCAGGCAAATGGAAGCCAAAGGAGTTCATCACAAGTAAATCAGCCTTAGAATAAAGGTGAAAGGGACTTCTTTAAGCTGAAAACACGACACTGATTATGTAGAAATTTATGCTACTGAAAAACCAATGGGTCAATAAAGAAATCAAAAGGAAAAATTTTTAAAAATGCTTTGACACAAATGAAAATGGAAATATGACATACCAAAATTTATGGGATGCAGCAAAAGCAGAGTAAAGAGGAAAGTTCATAGCAAAACAGATTTACTTCAAGAAACAAGAAAAATCTCAAATAAACTATTCAACTTTATACAAACAAGGACATCCACTCTTGTCATTTTTATTCATCATAATATTGGGATTCCTTTTAGTTAGAGCATTCAGATATGAAAAAGAAATTTTACCCCTTCCTTTCCATCCAAATTGGAAAGGAAGGGGTAAAACTGTCACTATGCATGATTTTATATATAGAAAATGCTAAAGACTCTCTCTAAAATGATTAGAACTAACCAAAAAATTCAGTAAAGCTTCAGGGTACCAAATCAGTGTACAAAAATTTGTTGCATTTCTGTACACTAACAGCAAGCTATCAGAAAGAGAAATTAAGAAAACAAACTCATTTACAATCGTATCAAAAAGAATAAAGTACCTAGGAATAAATTTAACCCAGAGGTGAAAAATCTATACACTGAAAAGTATAAGAAATTAAAGACACAAATAAATGGTAAGATGTAATCATGGATTAGAAGAATTAATATTATTTAAATGTTCATACTACTGTAAGCAATCTACGTATTCAGTGCAATCCCTTTCAAAATTCCAATGGCATCTTTCACAGAAATAGAACAGTTTAAAATGTGTTGCAGAATTACAAAAGACCCCAAATAGCCAAAGCAATCTTGAGAAAGAGAAACAAAGCTGGAGGCATCCCATGTCCTGATTTCATACTATACTGCAAAGCTATAGTAATCAAAACAGTATGGTATTGGCATTAAACCTGGCACCTAGATTAATGGAATGGAATAGAGAGCCCAGTAGTAAGACCACTTACATATGGTCACTTAATTTATAACAGAGGAGGCAAGAAGATACAATGGAGAAAGTACAATCTATTCAATAAATGGTGTTGGGAAAACTGGACAGTCATAAGCAAAAGAATGAAACTGGCCGACTACCTTACACTGAGCACAAAAATTAACTCAAACTGGATTAAAAATATTAAATGTAAGACTTGAAACCATAAAATTCCTAGAAGAAAACAGAGGGGATGAGCTCCTTGAGATTGGTCTTGTCAATGTTTTTTGGGAGCCTGACTTTAAAAGGAAAGGCAACAAAAGAAACAAAACAAAATAAAATAAATGGAACCACACAACACTGAAAAGATTTTACACTGCAGTGGAAATCATCAATAAAATTAAAAGGTGGTTTACTGAATGGGAGAGAATATTTTCAAATCATGTATCTGATAAGAGGTTAATATCTAAAATATATAAAAACTCGGGGCACCTGCGTGGCTCAGTTGGTTAAGTGTCTGTCTCTTGATTTCAGCTCAGGTTATGATCTCATAGTTTGTGGGTTTGAGCCCCATATGGAACTCCGCACTGGCAGTGCAGAGCTTGCTTGGAATTCTCTCTCCCTCTCTCTGCACCCCTCCCTGCTCTCTCTCTCTCTCTCTCACTCTCTCAAAATACATAAACTTTGGATAAATAAATGCATATATTTATACACACATACATACATACATACATACATACAATAAAGTCTATAAAGAATTCATACAACTCAATAGCCAAAACCCAAACGATTCCATTAAAAAGTGGGCAGAAGATCTCAATAGACATCTTTCCAAAGGAGACATACAGATGGGCAACAAGTATGTGAAAAGATACTCAACATCACTGATCATCAGGGAAAGGCAAATCAAAACCGTAGTGATATATCACTTCACAGCAGTTAGAACAGCTACTATCAAAAAGACAAGAAATAACAAATATTCAAGGATGTGAGGAAAGTGAACCCTCGTGCCCAATTGGTAGGAATGTAAACTGGTACAGCCGTTATGGAAAACACTATGGAGGTTCCTCAAAAAAATAATAATAGAATTCCATATCATCCAGCAGTTCCATTACTAGCTAATTTATCTGAAGAAAACAAAAACACCAACTTGAAAATATATGCACCCCTATGTTTATTGCCGCATTGATTACAATAGCCAAGATATATGGAAATAGCCTAAATTTCCATTTCATCAGTAGATGAATGGATATAGATGTGTGTGTGTGTATAATGAAATTACTTGGCCATGAGAAAGAATGGATTCCTGACATTTGCAACAATACAGATTGACCTTGACGGAATTATGATAAGTGAAAGAAATCAAACAGAGAAGCAAATACCACATGATTTCACTTATATGTGGAATCTTAAAAACAAAAACAACACTCATAGATACAGAGAGCAGAAAGGTGTTACTAGAGGTGGTTGCTTGGGGAATGGACAAAATAGGTGAAGACCAAGAGGAACAGATGTCTAATTATATGAAGAACTAGTCATGACAATGTAATATGAAGCATGGTCACTATAGTCAGTAATATTGTAGTACAAACTTGAAAGCTGCTAAAAGAGTAAAACCTAAAATTTCTCATCACAAAAATATTTTTGTAACTTAGTATGCTGATGAAGAGTAAGTAGACTTATTGTGGTGATCATTTCCCAGTATAGAAATCCTGAATTATTATGTTGTGCACTTGAACTCATATACTGTTCTATCTCAATTATACCTCAATTTATAAAAAAAGAAAAAAGTATTTCCACTTCCTATGCTGTCAATCCTTCCATGACTTCATTTGCACTTAGAATAAAGTTTGAAATCTTTAAAATGAGAAAACATTTAAAAATAAAGAACAAAGAACAAAGGAGAAGGCCATGAATTTCTTGAGTGCGTTCTGCTATATCTGCTCATGGTGGCATATAGTTTAAAAATAGGAATGTAAAAGTTGGTCTTTTCCTCCTGTACATACTATGGCCTTCTCAGCTTAGTACCTAATTACTTTTATAGATATTGCTTGTAAAGTGCCCTGATCTAGGCACAGACAGGTGGAACTGTCTAATACAGCAGGATCCAACTCTTTAGGTTGATTAAAGAAAGGGTGTTGAGATGTGAGCACTGCTTTTCACTATTGGATTACACTATTAACTAGTAAATGGATGGGAGGAATAAACGAGAAATACAAACTTTCTGTTTGTGAGCCGATTTAAACTTGATTCCATCTTTATCAATGGTGGAAAAACTTTAGAACTATGTCCATGAAACAAATGTCTAGTGGGTTTGATGACTTTGTTTTATGATTTACTTTTTGAATGAGAATTTTCAAAATAGTTCAAGTAGAAACTTCAAAATACAAGGGTAAGTCATATATGTGAGGGACCATTTACCCTTAGGCATGGTAGTCACCATTTTTAAACTTGGGAAATTTGCATATATGGTCATGGCCAAATGCATAAAGTTGGCGTACAGATTTGGCATATAGGATATATTTCAGCTTAAAATTTATAAATATAAATTTCAAATGTTCAAGTAAATGAAAACTCCAGTTCTTTAGTAACTATTGTAATTAAAAGAAACAAGTAAAAGTATAGATGAACACTTGTAGTTGTGAATTTTATCAAACTGTTAGGGAGGGTGTTTGTTAAGAATCTGGTTGTGTAATGAAATTGCTAAACAGGATGTTAAAGCACTACCAGAAATCTTACAAATATTCAGCATATCAGAACTCATACTAATGTTCAACTCAAAGTTTGAGCTTGTTCAAAAATACTTTCTGATATTAAACTGTTTCCTCCCCCATAAATACTTATCAGATATGTGCCTAAGTTTAAGGGGAGGTTTCAAAATGGTATGTAAAGACTTATCCTTACATGTGTTGAAACACTTTGAAATTTTACTTGCAAAGTTGTTATCTCAAAATTTTACAATAATTAGAAAAGTTCATCTTTCCTATATCCTGGATAAATGTTGGAGGCAGAAGGATTTTGCTTTTGCCAACTGTTTGCTTAAACACAGAATTAAATCACAATAATGCTTCTGTGAATATTTTTAAAAATTTTTGTTTCCTGTGTTCCTTGGCTTGCAAATGTGTGTGTGTAAGTTTTAAGCAGTACTTTTACATTTTGAGTGTATGTGTCTCCTACTTCGAAAACAATGATACAGTTTTATTTCTGATCATTTTTGTTGTCATTATTTATAAAAGATAGCAACTCTTACTAAATTTTTTTGTGTTGATTTAAACCTATCCCCTCACTAAAATTTTACGTATTTGTTAGTTTGTATTCATGTAAAGAATAAACTCTTTTTCTTTCTTTTCTCTGGGTAGATTTGCACACACATGTGACTCTTCTGGTTGCCCTCTATTCTTGCTGGCTTTAATCTTAAAGGCTGAAAAATTTTCTAACTCTTTGTCTTTCCTGCAGTAATTTAATTCCACCAGAACAGATTAAGTATGCCTTATTTATATTTGCATATAAATTAATAATGATTCCAACAATTATTTAACATATGATAGGGAAAAAAAAAGATATTAGATGAATTCAAAAACCCAGTTGGCCACTGCTTGTAACTCAGATACTGATAGCTGTATTTCTCCAAGTTCTTTTTCTTCTCCTGTGCCTAGCTACATTTAAATCCATCCTGGAATATAAGAAAAATAAAAGATGGTGAATATTTGCTAAAAAAGCAGACAATCTGAAAGGATTAAAATGCTTTAATCAGACAGAAAAAAAAGGCTTTGGCCACTTGATTAGGGCTGATTTCCACCATCTGCTTATACTTACTGAGGATCTAGCCCTGACTGAACACTAATTTGTGCACTTCCTAGAAATTGAAATCTCTCAGCAAGCAAATTAACAAGAGCAGGGATTCAGCAATAATGGGGCTCCTCGGCTTTTGTTTCCCTCTGACAGATGGACAGGGTGTGCTCAAATTGAATTCAGCTTTAATTGCATTGTGCCATTTAAAATTTTATCTGCTCCACAGATTTTGTTTACAGGTTTCAGGATTCCAAACCTTTGGAAGTTTTTGTTTTTTTTTTTTTTTAGTACTGGGTGAGATAAAGAACATTGTAATTCTGTGTGACTGGGAGGTGTTCATTACAAGTCCTTGCCCTGAAGGGTGACACATTATAAAAGGAATTATGTTTTTTAAAGTCTGGGACAAATGGGAAACAATTCAAACTTTACATATGTTCAAATATTGGCAGGTCATAAATAAACGTAATCAGAGATGCTCTCTACTTCCTACCTAAATAAGAAAGTTCTTTGCCTTGTCTCAATTAAAGCTTTCAAACTTTGCCTGTTATCAATGTATCACTTATCACCGCACCCTCTGAATTCTAGAGATAAACTTCTTTTTTTGTAAATGAATCATGATATCTTAAAATTACTTTTAGTTTCTGCTTGATTGACTGTCCTCAGATAGAACTGACTTATATGAACTGTTCTTTTGAGCAGAGGTATAAAATACTAAATCATTTAGGCATGTCCTAAACATTCCTGCGAATCTAACGCTGAAGATGCATTTGTTACAAAATTGCTTGTCAATCTACGAGCATTTCCTCATAAATCTATGGCTTAGTAGGTACTAAACTCTGACATTTCTGGTAGCAAACAGAGATCCTGAAAGCTTGAATATACCATCATAAGATTTGATTTGCACCCTATTTATGTGAAGATTGAAGACTTTCAGCTATTGAGCACCTTGGCAGCAATGACGGAATTTGTTTGACTTAAGGCTGATAGTTCAGACTGAGGAAGTTGGGGGGAGAAGGGCAGCGTGAGGAAAACGAGGAGGGATTCTCCAAAGTCTGGAGCATGCTGCCACATGCTTACCCATCAGTTACATGTGTATAACACGCACTGCAAAACTCCCTTAACCATACCTGCTCTAAAACTGGGTTTCTATATGGCTCTATATTCAGTTTTGTCCATCTAAGACAAATTTGTAAATGGGACATTACTGATGTGCAATGTCTTCTTGGATATGGCATGGTATACGTTTGTTCATCATTGCAGGAATCTCCTTTTCGAAGGGACTTCTGAAATTATTAACAGTAACAATGACCAAAGAGCAATATCTGAGGATTTTAAACTGGCCACTAACCTCTATTGAAATGACATGTACGTCTACGGCCATACCACCCTGAAGGTGCCCGATCTCGTCTGAAATGACATGTACATTTTTGGAGGGAGCAATTTCAGTCTAGAAAACATTTTATGAGAATGGGACACTTGGATATTTTTCAGAGCTATCAGCTAAATGAAGATTTCGAATCCTGGTTAAGTAATCAAGTGTAGGTGTTGTAGAGAACCCCTTAGTTTTATGAAGTTTGGAAAAATCTCTCTTGCTAATTCTTTACTTGCTTTCTTAATAGGTGAAAAAAGGTATCTGTTGTAAGAGAGCAAATGCTAAAATCACTAAACAGAAAGCTTTAAAGTCTAGAAGGGACCGAATTCTAAAATTTGTAGCTTTCTGTGTTTTTTAAACAGACCTTTAACAGACCATTAGAGAAAGCTGATCTATAATCTATATCTGCTCCTTTTTATGTCTTCCCCTTGTGCTTTTCATACTGTGTTTATTTATTTTATTCTTTTTAGCACTCTGGTTATGTCAGATTTCTCAGATTTCTATTCCTCTTCGCTTCCTTCTGTCATTGGAAACACCTGTGCTTTATTTTTTTTCTCCTCGCATATTATTCATAGAAGGATTGAACGTGTATATGATTGTATCATGTTAGAGCTGAATGGAACCTTAGAGGTAATCTTGCCTAACATACTCATTTTACAGATGGATAAACTGAGACTGAGAGTAAGTGCAACTCACTCAAAGCTACCCCATGACTTCCTGGAAAGGCCACAGTTAAGACCCAAGTCTCAGGAATCCCTGGTCAGTGACGTTTCTGGAAACAACAAAGAGTTCCTGACTCTGAACTCCACCATCCTCAGGAAGTATTAGTGAAGTATTCACTGTAAATATCAAGAGAAAAATACCCACAAACTGAACACTAACAAAAAAGAATGGAGAATATATACACATAAAGCACGTATAATCAAGATTTTTCCCATTGGAACATTCAGAAATAATGATTTCTTATTGCCAGTACTTATAATGCCTGCTGCATTTATAACTTGTACCTGTATTTTCCTTTTTGGCCTTTCCAAGGTATATTCTCTACCTAGAGTCCACGCATGTATGTGCAGATTCATAAGCTTCGAATGTTGGCAGTTTTTAAAACCACATGGCCGGATTTGAGGCACTTTTGCTTAATGGGGAATCCCATCATAGAGGTGCCGGTCAGGGCACCGAATAAACCTCGTGTTCTGTTCCTGCCAACGCCGTGGTTGGAAGCTGGTATGTGATATCTGTCTCGAGTTTATAGTCTGGTACAATAATGTCATTGCCCCATGTGGCAAATGGTGTAAGCTATTGTAAAACTGTTTGTCTATGTGATTAAGACATTGCTGCAGTGTGCAGCACCAGCCAATTACTTTTTTAATTTAATTATAGCAGAAAAAAGAGAATAGCATAATAGAAATTCTTGTCATAGGGAATATGTAAAATGTAAATTGAAGAGCCATGAAAATTTCATGCATTGGCAGCCTGATTTGTTTTTATTTTCAACTTATTATAAAGACTGCGTTTATTCAATGCCATAAAATAAGACATAGCAGCATTTAGTAATTACTTAGTTCTACATCAAAATAATTATATACAGTATGCACTTGTGATCCCCTCTGCTATATATGAATGTGAAAATAAACACTTCGGGGCCTGTATCAGTTTTTACTTTTAGACAGTGTAAATAAAGCTGAATCTTCAACTTTCAAATTAAAACTGATAACCTTGGGCATTCAAGGCTTTTATAAAGGAAGGGGGAAAACTTTAGCTTGCCTCAAAACAGGTTGTGTCTCTGGAATGCTTCTGGGACTAAAGAGATCAATTAAGTGTGTATAAACAAACAGTTGGAAAAAAGCTACTAAAACAACAGAGGAGAGAGCTCTCTACTGGGCTCTAGGGGCCTGGGGGAGCGAAGTTTCATTAACTGGATCTGAAGTCCTATGGCCTTCTATAAACAGGCATTAATTAAAGAATGTAAAAAATAAAGTTTCAGACCTTGCAATATGTTAATGATCATATGATTCAGGGCCCGGGAAGGAGAAGAGCAGCAGAGGTCATAAAATAAGCATGAAGCATTTAATATGAGTGCTTGGCAGGGATTTCTGCAAATTAGTTGGTTATTTGCTGGTCCAAAGCAAATTAAGGTGATTTTGCTTCACTTGCTAATTTTTTATGTGCATGCTTGGCAAAATGTTTTTCACAAATGGATGAAGGTTATTGTTAATGGCATAATGAGAAATATTAACATATTTAAATAAACCCCAAAATTCTGACACACAACACAAGCATGCAGTTTTTATTTAACACAGACATTGAAATTGTTAGGTCCTGAAGATGATTTGTGATGAAGTTATCGAAAAAAATCAAGTTATAATGTGTAGCATTATGAATGCACCCCAAGAACTTTTTCCAGACGTTTACCTAAGTGTTTTTGAATAAAAGTTATAGGCAACGGATGTGTATATAGCAACATCCTTTTAAAATCAACTTTTGTGGTTCATTTGCTTGATAACAGAGAGGGGAAAAATAAACCCGATGAATCTACCCCCAGAGTAAGACACTAAATTTAAGGGCGGCTTTCAGAAAGGTGACATCTTTGAAATTTTGGGTTTCGTAACACACAGTCTGCTTTCTTTCCTTACTTTTCTCTACCTCTATTGTTATTTTAATTTTGACAAGGATAAATGATTTTGTGTTTATGTATTCCTATTTAGTTCCCCTTAAAGGTTTTGCTTTATCTGAGGACTCAAAGTGGAATATAAAAATTGGAATGACTTTTCTGAAAAACTCTTTTGAAATCACAGTGAAATTGTTCTGTCGCTTTAATGACCACGAAGTTGCACAGAAGTACTGAATTTGGCAACAGAGCCTTATATAGAAGGTGGTGCCCGACTAGGATGCTACTATTGACATTGCTCTGTTACAGCAATTTTAGATGGACAAATTGCAGTTGAGAAAATTTCATGACTCGGTAAAATGAGCAATGATGACATCTGTGGATGCAGGTCTGTTCATATCTTTGCAGAGCCTTTAGGGAAATAAATATCTCGGAACATTCGGTGAAGTGAAGCCCACTCAATAAATCAACCTGACACAATAACACTTCTGGCACATGAGCCCTACTTCTCTCCTGCAACACCTACCCCTCTGTGTTCCTCTGCTACCAAATGGTGTCTCCCCACAGGCCTTTAAATCAAATCAGAGCACACAAATACAGTGAGAATTTATTGGGAATTGGTTTTGTTCGGCAAAAACAGTACTTATTAGATGAACTGAAATGATAATAAATTTTGACCCTTTAAGGACTGAGCCAGTTCGGGCGATGTGCTGGTTGGTGGAAGGCATCTAGAATTATCCTAAGAGTATCATTTTACCATGAGGTGTTTTAAGTTTTATTGGGATTAAATTTCTAATCTTCAGCTTAGTTTTTTTTTTTTTCTCTCTTCAGGTGACATTATCACTGCAAAATAACACATGTTCTTGTCAAAATCCTTCAGGGAGAAATTGGGATATTTCTTAGTAATATTTGAGGTAAAAAAACAAAACTAAGCTAAAGTGTGTATGTACACACATGTATGTATGTATTAAAACAGTTTTGGGTGAATACAAGTATAGGGCTTCATAAGGACAATATTCAAGTAAAGATTTTTACTATAATTAGTAGACTAATTATATATGAGATAAGAAAGTGAGAAATGAGGTCATTAACATCCACAATATTAGGACTATTCATATAGGGGAGAAGATTATATTAGTTTAGATTTATTTGAGCTTTGTATGTTTGAGAAAAAGGGAAAATGTTCATTTTTATTTCTAGGAAGAAAACAATAGCTACTTTCTACTTTCACTATGAATTTCTTTTACTAGATATCATAGTTAGCAAAGAGGATCAATAGGAGACACCAATTTCCGATCTCTAAATACCCTTAATCTCCTTGGGAAAATAAAATATCTTCCCACAAGGCAAAGTTTAATGCTGAATTTTCTAATAGAATATGTTTGTATGAACTGTCCAGCTTACAGCTTAGTACAATGTATTACTTGTCCTCTAGAAAAGTGTGTAATGTCTCCATGTGATTTCCTAATTAGTCATAGTCCTTGTGATTAGTTTGAAATAATAACATTTCCTGTGTGTTTACCTGCTAAGTGGCTCACTTTTTACAATAAATATGCCTTGTGAGATGTTGGAAATAACTCTGGAAGGAATGTTTGTACCCTTAAATCATTAAACTGAAACATGTTATGGGATATATCAGTGGGAATGACTGATATGAAAATTTGGTAGTAGTTCAAAAGGTTTGTCACAGCCAAATTTGTAGAAGTGATAATATAATATTATATCATTATATTATTTCAATCTATGTTATTGAACGGGGAAAAAAGTAAACATGATTTTTACAATAGCCATAGGTAGCTTTACCTGCTTACAGTTCTGATCTATAGTGAATAATTCCATTAGCTTTTTATCAATGGAAAGAAAATGGTATTCCTTAGTTTTCTTTTCTTTCTTTTTTTTTTTTTACTGTATTCTGATACAAAAAGACAAGAAATGCTATCCGAGCTCCTTTTGCATGAAGAGAGTTAATAGTACGCAAGTAATTGAAACAATTTTGAAGTCACTTGCAGAATTGGAAGGTTGATGATTATAAAATCTGAAAGCAAAAAGGGATTTCCTGAAATTGTCTTGTCCAATAATATAAGGCATTCCAGAGAAAGAGTTGCTTACTCCTGTCTCAAAACTTCTGGGAAAACAAAAGTCTACAGCTTTGCTTGGAATGTTCATAATAACCTTCTTAAGAAATAGTTTCTTAATGTTTAACTTAATTTCTTCTTGCTCTAAGTTATTCATTCTAATAACTCTTCAACACACAGGCACATTATACACACTAGCTGCTATGCAAGGCTGTGAACATATTTATATTCAATCTTTCTAATAGTCCTGTACGAAAGATATTATAGTCCCCATAGTTGAGCAGCAAAATTGAAGTTTGAAGAGGTTAAATATCTTGATCAAGACTTGTGTAAGTCATAGAAGGTTTGGAATGTATATTTGGCTGATTCCAAAGTCTGGTTTGGTTTGGGTTTTGGTTTTTCATTAGTAGCATATACTACCCTGGGCCATTAATTGCATTATGTTAGACATTTTGCTGACATATGTAGGTGACTCTTGGCTCCTTTCATTAGAGGAATTTGACTCTGAATATGATTTCACTGTAAAATGAGAGTACAGTGGGGATTATGGACAAAGATTTACCAGCTCTGCCTTGGAGAGATGGAAGTCCTTAGAGAGGAGCTGGGATTTGAATGTGTTCTGATGTGTAAGAAAAGGACAAATAAGAACAAGGAGTCAAGAAAATAAACATGGTACAATGTGGGACTATCAGGAAGTTCTGTCAGAGGATTGTATAGGATTTGGGAGAAGCATTAAGAAATGAGGTTGTTAAGTCAGAAATGGGACTTCACTGCTATCTTTACAGCATTCTTTAAGTACTCAAGGCCCATTAGTGTCATGTCTTTAGCTTAAAAGACCTCATTCCTTTATGTGCTGATCATTTTTCTTGGGAAGTAGAGAAGCCAAGCTAGACATGTGCTTCCATGTAAGAAGTAAGCTTTGCTGGGAATAGTGGTATTCTCTCGTTTCATCTCTTATTTGTATTACTAAGGAAAAAAATTTAAAATATATATATTAATTACCTGGGAATTCAAAGAATTTTGTTATTCAGTATAATTTCCTTTTGGATATGGTTTAAAAACTTTATATTCTAATAGTTTATGTGTTAGGAAGATTAGAAATATGGTTAGTATTACCTGGGAAAAGACTTTATAAAATGTGTTTTCCCTTTAAAGGGGATTAAGTTTTCTGTTTTCTGTTTTTATTTGTCTGTTAAAATGGTAAGAAACTTAAGAGTTTGGTACTTGAGTTTCAGTTCAAGATTTCAAAAATTAATATAAGAAATTCTGCCTATATTCACCTTTTAAAAGTTGTTGTTCATTGCTATTTTTTAGTGTTTATTGTTGAGGGAAAAAATGGGCGAGCACGCACGTGAGTTGGGGAGAGACTGAGGGAGGGGGACAGAGGAGCTGAAGTGGGCTCTGAGCTGACAGAAGAGAGCCTAACGTGGGGCTAGAACTCAGGAGCCATGAGATCATGACACGAGCTGAAGTTGGATGCCTAACCGATGAGCCACCCAGGTGTTCCTCACTGCTATTTTTAAAGAAGATTTGTAGGTAGGTAAACCTATGCAAAAAATGACAGACCATCTTTAAATAGGATACTTTGTCAGTGTGCTATTTTCAGTCAATCTTGGCCCTTTCAAGACCTCCTTTTATGGGAGTATGTATCACCGTGCTCTTGGGATTGTGGTACAGAAGCAGGGAGTTTGAAAGCATAAAGGAATCCAGGGCATTGAACCTCTGTTTGCACAGGCTACCTTACTGAGTCTCGGCTTTCTAACTCTAAGATGAGTGGATGGAGAACATGGACAAAGGCTGGGTCTTTGCCACTGATTAGCTCTGGGACTTTGGGGAAGTCACTCAACTTCTATAACCCTTTGTTTCTTTACCTGCTAAAAAAGGGATTAATAATTTGACCTATCTCATAGACTATGGCAAAGACTGAGTTAGAGCATGTTAAGCACTTAGAGAAATGCCTCCCTCATAATAAAGTCTCAAAAATATTTAAAAAAATATTGTCAGTGGAAATGAAGAGGTTTTTAGGTGGGAAGGATGATCTGGGTGCCAGCTCCCCCCTCTTCTTCATGAGCTGTGTGTACCTGGGGTGACTCTGGTCAAGATAGTTAAACTCTCCGAGTTCCAGTTTTCTGACTTAAAAAGAGATTTCACGGGGTTGAGAAGTAAATGAAAAGAAATGCTCAGGTCATTTGTTCCTTTTAGCCTTTTAGTCAAGAGCAAGGGATAAAGATGAGCAAGGATTTGGATGCAGGGAGGCTGAGATGGGGAATGTCTCATCTTAATGTCTTTGGATTGCGAAGTTATTTCAGATTCTCTCTCCACTCTGACAGTCTTTGAAAAATCTTCTATCACCTTTTTTTCCTTGAGTCTTAAGCATTTAGTTAGCCAGCTTATGAATGAAGCCAGCTTTTTAGTTAGTCAGCCAATTTTTCAATAAACAGATATTCTAAGGGCATCCATCCTAAAAGTTTAACTTCTAGATAATGGAGAATTCTAAACATTTAAGTAAAACTGTTAACTAATTTTTGTCTTTATTCTATTTTCTGCTGAACCATAACATACTTTTGGAACAACTTTACCAGTATTTTTTTTCTTTTCTTTTTTTAAGTTTATTTATGCATTTTGAAAGAGACAGAGAGAAGCGAACTGGGGAGAGGAGCAGAGAGAGAGAGGAAGAGAGAAAATTCCCAAGGAGGCTCCCCACTGTCAGTGCAAAGCCCAATGCAAGGCTCGATGGCACGAGCTGTGAGATCATGACCTTAGCTGAGACCAAGAGTCAGACACTGAACCATTGAGCCACCCAGGAGCTCCACAAGTTTATCGTGGTTCTCTATGACCCTCGCTATTTCAATTAACGAGTGTATTTTCCTTAATACATTTGATATTTAATTAATTGAAGGTGATTTGCACAAAGGGGCCTTTGGCATCACAATCTGAGGAATATAATATTTATAGCTTTCGGATTATTTCATTTCATTGTTTATGTCTTTCTGTCATTCTCTTCTCTGCCTTTTCATGAAGAGTCGGGTATCATTCATGCAAGCTCTCCTCATTCTAGTTACCTGATACTAACATTTCTTCGCAGTCGAATGCGGCATGTCAACACTGAGAGGAACTTAGTGACTCAATAATATGAGGGTTAGATGAAGTAGAATGATGGCCAACTACGACTAAGAATATTTGCTTCTTGGCAGTGGGATGCTCATATATTTTTATTTCTTTTAAATTATTTTTTTAAGTTTTATTTTATTTTTGAGAGAGAGAGAAAGTCAGCATGAGCAGGGGAGGGTCAGAGAGAGAAGGAGACACAGAATATGAAGATAGGCTCTGAGCTGGCAGCACAGAGCCTGACGCGGGGCTCAAACCCACGAACTGTGAGATCATGACCTGAGCTGAAGTCAGATGCTTAACCGACTGAGCCACCTAGGCACCCCTATTTTTATTTCATAGAGAGTAATATTAGAAATAAGGTGACTGTAGGCTAAAATATGTAAACGTCTCATTAGGCTGATTTCTCTAACATCTATCATCTCAATTTAAAATTTTTATAAAGTACACTCTATAGTATTCTTTGTTTCTATAGTATTCTTTGTATATACATGTGTTGTATATAAAATACTTTCAGGACTTATTCTCTAATATCAAAAGTAAAAGTGTCAGTTTAAGGAAATAGAAAGTAATTAGTCACCATTTTCAGGATAATAAGAAGAGTGATTGATAATCCTTACTGTTTTTTCCTACTGCCTATGTTTCAGATGTGTGTGTTGTCTGTGTGTCTTTACCAAACCCTTGTTTTAGGAGCTATATTTCTTTTAAGTCCGCAGTAATATTTGTTCTGATTGTACTTAATTATTTTGATGTAGATCAAATTTTGGAAACCAATCTGAATATAGTATGTTACTTATTTGGGAGAAATTTCCTGGGCACAGAATTTATAGTAAATTGCTAGGTTGTGTATGAAATGTGAAGAGAGTTGTTCCAGTAAGTATAATCCGGTAAGGAAGCAAGACCTATAGGATAAGGAACAAAGAGAAGTAATTGAGAAGAAAAACACAAGGAGGGTTACCAGGGCAGACATAGCTCTGTGCCAAGTGAGTGGTAGAGCTGAAGAACATTGCTGGATGTTGGGAGAGCAAGCTCTCTTTGAGTTGAGGCAGTTTTGGAAGAAGGTGGAAGCTAGAGCTAGACGTTAAATCCTGACCTAGACTTGGTGGTTGAATATGTGAAATGAGCAAACTGTATTGGAGGTATCTGCTTCTCCACATACTGAAGTTTTGGTTGGGCAGTGATGGTTTTGATGAAATTTTATTGCTCATTGAAATAGTTATACACCCATTTAAATTTGAACTCACTTGCAGTGTTACTATTTTTAAGAAGAGTTTCCCCCCTGTTTCATATAATAAATTATTCTTAAAAATAATGGTTTAGTGCTAGCAAAGGAGGTAGCAGGAATTCATCTAATGTAAACCACTGGTAGATATCCAAAATATATTAGGACAACTGATCGCACATGGCTTGCTTTTTATATATAAGCATTGAAAGTCAGCTCTAAATTATACCTAGATCAGCCTAAGGGATAGTCACATGAAATGCTCAAGCTAATTATGACATTAGATATTAACACACATATATGCTGAGAAGATCTGAAACACATGGTCATGACAGCATTCCAGTCAGCTATTTGGTTTTTGCTTGTTTTTAGGTGAAATAATGGGTCATTTGAAGACCTACCAGTATGAATTTTGTATGGCGGATCCTATGTTCATATGCTGTTGATGCAGATCATTTAGCCTCTACTTCAATTACCAGGGGCTCTATGAACTGTTTTGTAAATTTAGAGATAGTTGCTTTGATCTGGCCACATAATAAAACAAGAACACCTAACTCAATAGCAACTAAATAACCTTTCATCTTCCCTTCAAAGCAAGAAATAAAAATAATCATTGCAAAGTAATGCTTTTCTTGTTTCTTAGATTTTAACTTCCCTGATCACCTGAAAGTTACTGATGTTAGTCCGACTTGCAGAGCTGGTACTTGCAGAACTTATTCCACAAGAGAGAGACTGAACTGAATCAAATGCATTTTTCAGTTTCTCTTTTTGGTAGCTTTCATTATAAGCTTTTCATTCTCATAGTATTTAACTGTAAATTTTTGCTTTTAGCCTTGCATCCCACATAATAAAGAAGAACACTTCCTTAAAGACAGCATCCTAATTGCCAAAAATTTATTAGCCCCCCACATCCATGCATTATGCCAAATGTCTAAGATAAACCTGTAAACTGGGTCATCAGAAAGAGTTCAGATGACTCCTCTTTTTTTTCTTTCAAGTCTCAAAATTGTCTTTTTGGTCCAGAGGAGGCATTTTAGAATTGGTCCCATTAGTTTTAGTGGGACATTTAAAGATGCTTCAGATAAAAATTTTCATGCATTAAGCAAATCCATGCAATGAAATCACTAAAAGGTATATATAGGTTCAACCAGAGCCTTTATTTGTTTTTCTTTTTCACTGTAGGAAAAAAAAGTCTGTTTCAAATCCTATGTGTCCCTTATCTCTGTTTGTTCAGTTGTTTTTAATATCACATACTGAAAGAATTTCAATAGGAACTCCACCATGGAGTCATTTGTTATCCTTCAGCAGGCTTTTGCCTACTGAATTGTAAAGCAGTTCTGACTATTTGCATCCTCCAGATGGAGCGGCATATAAACACTCCCAGATATTTCTGGTAAGTATGAAAAAATATCTTATTTGTCCTTTCTGTGAATAAATAAGAGAATGTCAAATTTTATAGACTAATAAATTTGTATGCCGGCAGTGACATTGAATCTCTCATGGCCTGCAATGTCACAGATCCTGAGAAACACAATTTTTTTGTTGTTGTTTCAAATGAATACAAAGTCAAATAGAAGCTCAATAAAAAGCCAGAATTTGATTGCATTGTTTATGTCTGGCCAATATTCTAATTCAGTTGCAATTTGCCATGAGGAAATGCAATTTACATGTTTCCCAGGCTGATCGTACGGCAATCACTCACATATACATGCTTCTATATGTCACAGAGAACTCCACTAATGGGTTAAAATGCCCTTTGGCTTTAGTCTGCAACAGCTGCTCCCCTCCTCCTAATTTAATGTTAATTTTTATAATATACTGTTAGAGCTGTGGATGCATGGCATAGAAAAGGCAAGCTAAGTATCTACATTTTTACATGTAAAACTTTTGATATGTGTATGTTGACTTGCATGCACACATGTGATTGACTCAGAAATAGTACTCTACATGAAATAAATCGAGTTGCATCAGTTCAGGCAAATCTTTATGCACTTTTCCAATTTAGGATTAAATTTGTTTTTTATATTTAAATTGATATGCATAATGTAGGGTGTCTAATCTTCATATTCAGTTAAATAATGAACTCTGCAAGATCAGCAGTGATTGACAGTTTAATACTGCTTTTTGCACTTGCCAGTTTTCATATTACACCTTGTAGTTTCTTCCTAAATTAAATGCATTGTGCTCAAAACAGAATAACATCATCTATTTTACAAAGTAAACAAGATTAAATAATTTTACAGGTAAATGTGGATATGAAGCACTGAGGATTTAACTTTGCTTATTACTTTATCCATGTGGGGAAAAAGAAAGTCTGTGAACTGAATACAGCCTGATTGTTTTCCAGTCTGGTTTTGTGAAGAAAGAAGTTTAATAAGTAATACATAATATCCCTTTTCTTCCATTCGTGCAATTAAAACAGAACTTAGTATCATTTTCATTAATGTTGATTTGATTTCTGGAGAATAAATTTCCCTAGATGAGTTTTAGGTAAATGAAAGTAAATCTGTGATAGAAACATTTAAAATTATCTTAATATTGCTGAAGATTGGTGTTTATAGGGGTTTGGAAACCCAACTTGTATTTCAGTTTTTGTAAAAAAATATATGTCTTAATGCTTTTCCAATTATGGAATGAGAAAATAAAATTCCGCTTAGGTTCATTATTTCTATTACAATATATTGGCCCATGTCCAAATGTCCTTGATTTCTTCAAAAGTAGCTTTTCTAATATTAAAAGTAACAATATATCTTACCTTTTACAAGCACATATGAGGTGGAAAAGGAGGTGTTTGTGTGTTTATTGGTCTGTGTGTGTGTGTGTGTGTGTGCGTGCGCTTAGTAAAATATGCTATGATAGGAGGTACAGAGATATTTCTTTACACGTGTGATTTTTAAATTTGGAAATTATCACTTTGATAAATTCTTTGATTCCAGTTAAGTGCGTGTATGAATGTATACACACACGCACACCCACACAATGCCACAGGTGGGGCTCAGTAGCTGGTTACGCAATCAGGTAGATTTACAGACTGTGTGAATTGGAAAGAATGCTTGAGTGTCTCTAATCCAACCTTGTTTTATAGATGAAGTATCAAATTGATTCCCAGAAGACGTAACATGGTAAAGCCTGGACTAGATCTCGCATCCATAGACACTAAGTCCTGGTGTCTTTTTCTCCACACTGTATCTTTGACTCTGGCATTTATTATGTCAGTGAATTGGTTTTGGAAAGTTTTAGTGGCTTTATATCTAATCTTCTCCCAAAGCACAATTGCAGTTACTATAAATATTCTATATATGATGCTTCTTCATATACATATGTATATGTACATATATACACATTATACTTACACATACTATATTTTATATAATATATATAATATATTAGTATAATATAGTATAAAGTATATGTGTATGTGTACTCTGTTTGATATATGCGTCATACACACTACATAAATGCATGCTTGTTTCAGTATCACTAAGTTCAAGACACCACTCCATCGCTGCCTTTCAAAAAAAAGTAAAAAAAAAATCCTATTTGAAGCCTGTTTCAGTTATTAAGTGTCTCAAACATTTCTCTTTTGTTTATTGACATGGGCCTCCCAGATTTCCGTTCCTTTTGTTCATCTGTAGTAAATTCCGCATTAAGGGATGATATTCGATCCTGGCTTCCTTTATAGAGTTGCACCAAAGTCAATGAGAGTTTTACACAAAAATCAAGGCTATGCTATGGGCCTGGAGTACTCACTTAAGATGTAGGACAGACCCACAAGACTAAGTTCAGGGCCTGGCGAGGGTTCGTGCTAAATTTCCCACTGCAGAAGAGTTTCCATCTGTTGGCTTGATCTGGCTCCTTTTTTGACTGATTACCGTCCTCAGGAGAAGGAGGGAAGTGGAGTGATTCTACATCTCCGGTCCACAGAATGCTCCGCAGACTCCGTGGCACTGATGGGACGAGGCTCATGACTTTAATGCCTCCCTTTATCAGTTGTCATGACTCCAGGCTTTGAACATTCTAAAACCCAGGAAGGGAAGAACAGGAATATGTATAACTTTAGATGTAGAAAATACTAGAATAAAGTAAAATTACCCTTTTTTAATTTCACCGCAGTAAGTCACTTGTGGTTTGTCACTCTCGGTAAAGTAACACAACTAGACTTTATTTGCCAGCTGTACTTAAAGATCTTGGTTTTAGGTTTTTAAAAATGTCATCTATTCCTTCAATCACTTGTAAGTCCCCTGTAATCTCTTTTTAATGTAAGCACACTGGAGTTTTCCCTTTTGTTTGCTGCCCTTGCATTATTTACTTTGATCTGCTGTGAGAAAATCTGAAAGTGTGTTGTCCTAAATGCTAGCATCTCACCAACAAGATTTGAGGCCTTGTAGTTTGCATTGAAGAAAAAGGCTCTTGTGTGAAGATGCAGGTTTTGTTTAGTTCTCTCTCCCTGGTGGGAGCCTTAATTGCATTTTCTCTCTCTCACAGTGGCTGGCTAAGGAGTGCCTGCCTTCCCTGCTGATGCTGAAGTTTTCAAGCTCTATTACTCTGTGACGGAGAAAATTCCTTGGTCCAGGAAGAAAAGGGTCAGATTATTTTAAAAAAATGTGTTTAAATAAGTATTGTCAATTTTCCATGCACAATAAACAAAAAGAAGAAACAATGGAAAAGCTTAATGTTTTTCTCCCTGAAAATATTATAGAAGTTTTATGTAACCCAGTTTTTAAAATATCCAGTTCTAAATATGAAGAGGCTCATTCCTTAAGGGCAAAGAGGTTAAATTTAATAATAACCAGTAAACATCCACCCCCCCATCACCAAATTGCATTAATCTGTGTCCTTTCTTAGCCATTCTGAAAGTTCTCTGTAAGTCCATCTGTATATGTGATTAAAATGTACAGCCAAGGCTATTTCTGGAGTTAGTGTTAAGCATTGACATATATGCCATTTTCAGTTAAGTTATAAAGATCTAATTTTATTAGCCTCTTAACTTTCTATTTTGACTTTCTGAGCGTATAAGCGATATGCTTGAATCATTAGATCTGAAATGAATATTTTAATTTTCTTCTCATCTGACAAAGTACACTTCACCTTAACTAGCTTCAAGGCTGTACCTGCCATGTCTACTTCCACTTTCTGTATTTTTCATCCTGATGGGACACAAGGCAATTGTAGCATCTACTTAACATTTTCAATTTCAAAGTATCTTCAACATGGAAGTTAGACTGATCTGCATTCACAATGATGCTTGTTTATTGCTTGTGAGTTAAATGTTTTTATGCACATATATATAAACTAATGGTATTTTTTGAAAAGTATGGCTTGTTATTCTACTCAGATGGATTACTTAAGTGTGTATTTTGTTTGGCAAAGTCTTATTGTATCCTATTGCTTACTTCTACACCTTGGTATGTTAGGCTTTCTGCTGCCTTCTTAATGTTCTGATTCATCATCTGGTTACATCTTCTCTTGTAACCTCCTTATATTCTTACCTGCCCTGTTCTAAGCCATTATTCACCAATGTCTCCCCTCATGCTACTCCCTAAATGGTCTGATCTCTGCTAATTGTTTGCAAGTGAGCTAAGAGAGGGCCAGTCTTGTCCAGGGATAAGAGTAGGGTTTTCTGATGTATAGTTGGGTAGACAGTGGAAAGATTCATCAGTAGAAATAGCATGGGATTAGTTGCTTGAGAACAGAGCAAGAGAGAACGGAAAAGTTTCAATGCTAAGTATGTGAATAGTAGAAAGATGCTAAGTAGAAAATGTGAAGACACCTTTCTTGAGGTTGGGATTAAGGATTTTAGCTCTGACCATAGGCTCCCATTAGTAATCACTGGGCCTTTCAGGCTTTGTGCAATGAGCTGAACCCAGTCAACAGAATCTTTTCAACTATATTGAAAAGCAGTGATCCAACACATGAAGTGAAAACATCTTCTTGATACAAGAGTACACACGGCTTTAAGAACACATTAACATTATAAGACAGATATGATTGTCATTAAAAACAGCATCAGGAAGCCTATGTCTTGCTTTATTATCTTCAAACTGGTTAGCAATGTAAAGAGAACCTTCTAAAAACTAATTTAAATGCATAATATACTTTTGAACACGGGGCACTTTTTTGGGTTAGTTTCAGGATGGTGATTTTTAAATGTTTACAGCAATCACGTTTGAGTGCTACGAGGATTTTTTTTCACTGAATGGTTCGCTGGCAGATGACATAGAGAGACATACTCCCATAATTTTGTTCTTCCTAATCAGTGAAAAATAAAATGGAAGAAAGCAACAAAGACATTATAGGATTTGTCAATAATTTTAAGGAGTATCCTATATGTTTAATTTTGAGAATTCAAGCTAATGTATCTTTATTAATTTTTTGTTCAGAATACTCTCTTCTTTTAGAACTGTCAAAATTGGAAATAAGGAATGAAGTACATTTTTTAGAGAGTTCAAAGCACTCTGTTAGCATATTTTATTTCCCTTGAATCCCATTATGTGTTTTTATAAATACTTCTTAGAGTTTATTCTTTTTTTATTTCTTACCGCCTCTACTTATTTATTTCAGAAGGAGGAAAATTGTCAGTTAGGATGTATACATAGCTGAAATCTTAGAACAGGTCTAGATAATTCAGCAAGTGGCTATTCTCTTCATCAGCACATTTTATTATGGTAGAAATTCTCTATGATGAAGGCTCGGGAACCTGATTATTTTTTTAAATAGGTCAAGAAATGGATCAGAAAATCTGCAGGGGATTTATCTCTGTTTCTAGTACTTCATAATGACAAAACTTTCTTTGGCTAATGAGCATGTCTAGATGAATTCAAATATATAGAGAAAAGAGTAGAAGCGGCAGTGAACTTCTAAGAGAATTGGTATAATTGCAGTGATTGAATTCAAACGATTCTAAATAGTTTGAAAAGAGTGAAAAGTGAGAGATTAGTTAAACCAAATATGCTCCATTTTATTATAAGAATGGGCATAAATCACATGAACATAGGAGAACATACACCATTTTGTGCACCAATTCAAAACTAAAAAAAAAAAAAAAAATGAAAGTCCTGATAACATTCTGGCCTTAAAATTTCCTACTTTTCTCTCTTATATGAGCACCATATTTGTTCCGCTTTTATTCTATGGCTGCATTTAATGATTTATTTATTTTTTATGCACTGACTTATTGAAACTATTTATTGAGGACTTAGATGAGGCGGTGCTGTCTGGCCTACAAAGAGAGATTCCAGTAGTCAAAAACATGTTAGACATAAAAGAGTGGACAAAGATACTCTTTACACATAATACATTATTTATTCATTGAGATACCCATTATCACCATTATAAACCCAAATATTGTGCAAAGATAATTGTCACCTTCAAGAAAAAATTCAAAATCACTATGCTGTTGTCCTGAGGTTTTTACTTTCATGCTAATACTTTTTTCAACTTTGGGTTTTATTACTTTACCTTGCAAAATTCTATACTCCGTCGTCCAGGATAAGAGCCAACCTTATATAATTCAGTAAATACAGTAGAGATAATATTATCCTGTTTCCATTTTTATGGCTCTCAAAAGGAAAAAAATCCTAAAATATAACCTAAGCTATATTTTGTGTCTTTCTTATATATTTTCATCCATTCATTCTTTAAATGCCAGCTCCAGTGACACCTTCTCTGTGAAACTCTCCTTATCCAATCACTGAGCGAGAGTCAAGTATACCACAGAAAGACATTTAAATTTCAATTACTCCTCTTATAATCTATTGTAACCATTCATTCTCTTGTGCCCTTTCTACCAAAGGCTGTGTGTGCACTTGGAGGGCATGTACTGTCTGTTATCATCTCTGTATTCTGGTTACCTTGGCACAATATCTAAGTCATAACAGCTCAGTAGATATTTCTCGAATTAATTTAATCCTCTTATAATTACTGTTTAAACTCTTTTATCTTACATCTCTGGGACCTCTGTCTATCCTTTGATAGGAAAATAAAAGCAGAGGTCTTGATCTTGTTTTTATACAGTACTAAATAAATCTCAGCTCTTTCTTGTTTGTAGGAAAATTTAAAATCCCATTTCTAAGACTTAATATGAAAATTTAGGTTTAGAAGGAGAATACAAAGTGGGAGTAATTAGCCAGTTTGCCTTATTTTCTGTTGGTCTTTGGTTACCTTTCATTTTTTTTTTCCAGGAAAGCATCACCAAGAATCAAATTCAGATATTTTTACAGTTGGCTGTTAGATTCAGGAATCTATAACATGTCCTGATTTTTCTTCTATTATCATAACTTCTTTCTGTGCAAGTACATGGGAACATGTGGATGCATGTCAATAGATATGCATGCAATGTGTGTATGCACATGTGTGTGAGTGTGTGTGTATGTATGTGTTTGTGTGTGTAGCCACTGACTAGTCTTCTGAAGGAGCACCTTTGTTATCTTTGCTCTTATCTTTCACTGTCAACTCTAGTCTCTTCTTATTGATCCTTCCTGTGATAATGGCTTGAAGGATTTTGAGAAAGTTTTCTTTTGTTTAATTTTGGTAGAGGCAATTCTTTTACTTGGAATAAACTAGATAAAATAATTTGACTGTGGTCAACAAATTCATACCCCCACCTCCTAGAACTATAAGCCAGCCACAGCATGAACTGTTCATACATATTTTTGCACTGTGCAGACTTCAGATATGCAGTAATAACTATCATAACTAAATATCTTATTCTTTGATTTTCCAAGATTGTTTGGTAGAAGAGGAAGACTAAGAAATTAAGTCCAATTAACACACACTGAGGGGAAGGGGATGTACAGAGATAAATAAGACAGTCTCTGTGATTTTTATGGGAGATTCCTAACTATACTAATAACCGTAATTCAAAGCAGTGTTTGATACAAATTTTACCAGCAATACAAGTAATTAGGCACCGAGACAATTAGAAGAATAGGAAAGCATACATTTTATTTTGTAATGAAAGGTTGAATAGGAGGGAAAGACATGAGTGGAGTGTGTCCATTTTGCCAGAAATGTAAGAATTTGAGGAGGACTCTATAGTTAAGATGTTAGGGACAACTTTGTTGAACAATGAATGTGTAGTTGAGAAATTGGTACTTGCCCTGGTAAGGAGTATGGTGCCACTGAAACTTTCTGAAGATGGTATGATCTGATCCAGTTCAACCTTTAAGAAGACCGATGCAAAAGGTCCATAAGCTTTTTGTATGGCCTGTTTCAGAAAACAGGAAAAACATCAACAACAATAACAACAATGCTGAGGAAATGCTATAGTAAACTGCGGTTGCCACCTTATCTTGGAAACAGTCTGTTCAGTCCAGGTAGATACTTTCAACCATATGAATTTGGTATCAAATTTCGAATGGGATTTTTAAACAAAAATCCATTGAAGAATCCTAAAGATCTGGTCTCTATATTGGCACAGCAACAATTGTCTAGAGGTGAGTAGTAGTTTGTCTCTTTTCTGTGGTACCTGCGTGCTGGTTCATGTCAGTTGTCATAAGGTCTAGATGGTTCTTTCTTGGTTCGTGAGGCATTTAAGTGTGAAGGCTTTATTGTAACCTAATGAACAAAAAAAGAAGATACAGTCCGCATTTCAAACTTACCATCCCAAGATCCTGGGAAATAATAACTATAATAGTACTCTGAAAGTATATTCATTAATTACATAGAGTATAATTTCATGATTTCTCCCCTTAGTCATTGTATTTAATTCTGTATGATTAATAACTGTACTATCAAACTGAAGATTTTTCTAATTGATTATTTTGAACAAGGAATATTTTAAAAATATATCTTATTAATGAATGGAACAAAAGAGCAAAGAAAGTGATCTGATTTATATAACAAGATTTTTATTATACAGAAGGAAGAAAAATAGGAGTAAGAGGGAAGTAAAAGAAAATATTTTTCAATAAAAGAAATAAATAAATTTGGGGAATTTAGTCATATTTTAACATTAATAATAGTATTAGCTCTATTTGGAGTGAATTTTTTATAATCTGTGATGTGTTCTCTATTTTATGCCCAATTATTTGTAATATCCTACATATTTCATTTTGATATGTTTTATATCAGTGATACATAAAATAACATTTTTATTCCAAACCTAAGTGTTTTAGAACCCTCCTCTGAAATACAATAACATATAAGCTAGGATAGCACAAAGAAGAAATTCTATTATGTAATCTTCTGTTCAATTTGCCAAGTTCTTCCTAACGTTTAGGTCCTTCTTATTTTATGCAGTTCATTTTATCCGGAAGTCTCTCTCTTTTTACCATTTCTGGTCTATTTCCTATGGTGTTTCACAGATTAGTTATCACAACCTCCATGCATCTTTCCCTGACCCCTAGCCACCAGGCTCGTTTAATAATGGAATATGTAGGGATGCCTGGGTGGCTCAGTTGGTTAAGCTTTCAGCTCAGCTCATGATCTTATGGTACATGGGTTTGAGCCCCACATCACGCTTCCTGCTGACAGTGCAGAGCCTGCTTGGGATTCTCTCTCTCTCCTTTTCTGTCTCTCCCCTATTTGCTCTGTCTCTCAAAATAAATAAAAAAATAAAACTTTATTTAATAAAAATGGAACATGTAATGCTTTATGATTTATAGTCTCTTAATAGATACCATCCCATTTGCCCCCATTATCCTCACTCATTTATTCATTTATTCATAGAACATTTGTGAAACACCCTTTCTTTGCCAGGACCGAAGTAGAGGGGAGGTTTCCAGACATGCAATAAAGAATTTTCGTTCTTAGGAAACTCACAGTTTAGTAAGGGAGAAAAATTAGTCTGTAATTCAATGTGTGAGTTCAAAAATGAGTTTGCACAGGTCGAAACAAAATACTTGAATATATTTGAGATGAGGTGGCCAGAATGGGAGGGAGAGAGACATGGAAAAGATTTTGCTGAGTTTGGAAGACCGCAAGGGATTTAAGTAGGAATGGAGAATAAAGTCAAAGATAGGAAGCATAAAAATAAAATAAAATAGAATTGTTTTTGTTTTATTTCATTATTTTCATCAGTTGAGGCTGATAATGGTCTTGGTCGTATACACAGCACTCTGCGTGTATTCTTTATTACAGGCAATGAATCTGAGGCACAGAGAAATTAACGTTCCTTATCCAAAGTATGTTTTGCCTTGTCATTTTCTGCATTCCATTTTCTAAATTATGAGGTGAAATGTATAGTTTTTTCACAAATACCTGCAAATGAAAGAAGTCAAATTTTTTTCTAATATTTAAAATGTAACTATCAAAACTTTTTCTCTGATTCATTTTGTTTTATACATATTTAAATATTTAGGCCATTGTTTTATATATTAAATTCTTGTATTTTCACTATGTCTGTACTCTAAGATAGCTTGAGTTAGATGTGGCAGAATAAAAGGCATTGATGCTAAATTTTATCAAATGGCATCCCAATATTGCTGAAAGATAGGAGCAACTTTCTTTTCTAAAATTATTTGAAATGCTAAACTTAAAATATCTCGTAAAACTCCAACTTTCTAGTGTCTACTTTCCTTTAATCATCATCTTATAAATGAATGGCACGTTAGACCCATGTTGCTCCTAGGATAACAACTCTATGGAGTGTAATGGAGCAAATGTTTTTGGTTTCCAAGTATTATTTACTGGAAATAGTCTTAAAGTGGACTTGATAAAGGTATGCAATTCTGGTAGTATCTTATTGTGTACCTTAAGAGATATTATTTTGGCCTAAATTAGTAGAGGAAAAGTTACAGTTTACATTACTTTTATTATAAGAGACATTTTAATCATGAGCAGACTTTATTTTAAAGAACACAAGCTAGGGCTCCTGGGTGGCTTAGTTAGTTAAGCATCCAACTTTGGCTCAGGTCATGATCTCGTAGTCTGTGAGTTCGAGCCCAATGTTGAGCTCTGTGCTGACAGCTCTGAACCTGGAGCCTACTTCAGCTTCTGTGTTTCCTTCTCTCCCTGACCCTCTCCCACTCTTGTTCTCTCTCTCTCAAAAGTAAATAAACAATAAAAAATTAAAAAAAATAATTTATGCTTTTGAAAGCTAGAATTTTTACAAATTTTTCAACTTAATTTTTTTTTATTGGAGGCAGTTGATCAACATTATATATAATCCATGGAATTAATTAAGGAAATATTGAATGCTCCTAATGGCACTAAGGGAAAACTTGAAAATATAAATAATTGATTTCATTTCTTTAACATTTGCTCTATGGTAAAAGGAGAGGATGAATGAAGTATTTATCTTTAAAATATGAATTACACTTGAATTATACAAAAATTAAAGTATCAAAAAATTAGAAGCAAATGTAGACTAATTGTCAAAAATTTGGCTTCTAAGTATGACTGTTACTGGCTAAGCAAATGATTAGAATGAAAGGTGTTCATATGTAAATTGGAGAACTAACTAGTTGATTTTAAGGTCTAGTTAAGTAACTAATTTATGTAATTTATGTAGACTGAAAGCCACTGTTGTATACAAATATTTAAAATTTTATTTTATTTGTTTGTTTTTAGAAAATATATTTTCAAGTAATCTCTACACCCAACACGGGGTGTACATGAACTTACAACCCCAAGACAGAGTCACATGTTCTACTGACTGAGTCAGTCAGGTGCATCACCTCCCAAATATTTAAAATACTAAATGGCTGGCAGAGGTCAGCAAGTCTCTTGTAGGAACTTAAGTTCCTACTTACTAATACAGTCCTAGTGTCCAAGCTTAGATTAGTTTTTATTTTTTAAATGGTGGACACATATAGATGCTGTCCATTTTACAGACTCACATAGATTCCTAAAAGCCTAAGATATTATAATTGAGAACATTTCTTTTTTTTACTCACACATTATTTCCTAGAAGAGGAAAAATGATACTAAGTTTGAATAGCACCTATTATACACTATGAAATACTTGCAAATTTAGTCCATTTAACCTAATAATAACCTAATGATGTGGATATCATTAAAACCATTTCAGTAATGAGGAAACTGAGACTCATTGTTTAAGTTACAAAACAGCTTGAGAGAGACAGGATGTGAGCCCTGATTGCTGACTCTAACATTCATGCTCTCTTCACTCTACGGCACTGTCTTCCAAAGGTAGGTGTCAGTGCCCTTTGAGCTCCCTCTCCTCCATTTAGAAGAAATGTACCTCTAAATAACAAAATGGATGTGGCACCTGGGTGAAGTCAGTTGAATGTCTGACTCTTAATTTAAGCTCAGGTCATGATCCCAGGGTCCTGTGCTGAGTGTGGAGCCTGCTTAAGATTCTCTCTGTCTCTCTAAAGTAAGTTAAAAAAAAATAAAAATAAAAATAAATAAATAGCAAAAGGGTGACTGTTGTAAACCAAGGGAGTAAGACAGTGAGATATGCTTGATAACAAGATTATGGAAGGTGAAAAGAATACATATTAAAAATTTGGTTGATCATTAAGATAGAAAAATAATGTATAAGGCTTGGAGAGCTTTGAGGATTCTTAGAGATATTTACATTGTAGGCCAAGAGGATTCTAAGATATCTGAGACAGGGTGGGAGTGGGGGGTAATGAAGAAAGAACAACTTATACAGATCAAGTCAGAGGAGAAGTTGTTTCGTGGAGGTGAATGATAAGGACTAAAAAAATTCACCAATGAGTTGCAAAGTAAAGGCAGCATCCAGGTTTATTTGGGGAGGATAGAAGATATTTTCCAATTCTCTTCCAATTTTTACCAATTTTTCAATCTGGGCAAGAAAGATTCAAACATAATGAAATGAAATTATATACAAGAAAGTGCTCTCCAAAAAGTTAAAAAGCAAAAGCTGTAGAAACTCATTTTGTATAATTTTATGAACGATACATTTTTAAAGAAGGCAAATTATCCAGGACTATGGGAACTCAAAGACCGATAGTACTCCTTTCGTTACTCCTTATTACAGCATCACCCAAACTGGAATCAGTGGAATGACATTAACCAGTCTGATCTTCATAAATCAGTATGTTAACAAAACATTGCATTAGGGTAACATTTAAAGTCATAATATTGTACTATTCACTTAATTTTCTATAGGCTGTTTCCTATTGAATAAGAAATTGGGCTTGGATGGGACTTTCATTTCTGTAATAAAAGATTCCAAAGCCTGAAAATCAAAAGTTTATCTCCAGTACATCTAAAAATAGCAGCAAAACGTGGTCTCATGATGGTGCTACCTGCCCTGATTGTGAAACATTGTACTATGCATTATTTCCCTTATAGATTATGGCTATTAAAAATGTTTCTGCTAAAATTTGTAGTGTAATCGTGACTTTGAGAAATACAGAGAAAGGAAGGAAATGTTTGGTCAAATTACTGCTTAATTATTCCAAAGCTGGGTGACTGGCTTTGTTTTGCCCTCCTGTACTGAATAACTTCTGATGCAATCAAACTGAAAAGTCAGGAAATTAACTTTCATGGAAATTGAGTCATGCATTAAATGCGTTTCCAATTCTGATACTGTTTATTTAGTAACCAGTAAGACTGAACCAAGTTGTACTATGAATTGAAGGGTCAGGACTTCAAATAAGCACTTCCGTTTCCTTCAGTATCTCTACACTTGGCTGGCCACCGTCTCTAAGAATTTTATTTTTTTATATTGCTATTAAAATAGAGAATACAATGTTTACACTAAAGTGATTTTAGGGTTTTTAGTTTTTACCCGGGACAAAAGTTTTTTTTTTAGATGTTTATTTTAGTCTTTGAGAGAGGGAGAGAGAGCGTAAACAGGGGAAGGGCAGAAAGGGAGGGGGGAGACATAGAGCCTGACACGAGGCTTGAACCCACAAACTGTGAGACCATGACCTAGGCCAAAGTGAGATGCTTTAAGTGACTGAACCACCCAGATGCCCTTGTTTTTGTTTTTGTTTTAATTAAATTCTTTTCACATACTACCTATTGTTACTTTATATTTTTCTTTTCTCTGAGTGGCCTTCGGATAACCTTATTAATACAGAGGGAAGTCTGCAACAACTATATTTAGTTCAGACTTAAACTTTCAAGTAAGACCATGTTATATGTAACTAGAAAAGAACTTGCTATAGTGTAGTTAATATATATTTGTCTTTGTATAAATATGTATGTGTATGTGTGAATATATCTGTATTTATAGAGACTTTTAAACAAATACAAATATCTTAAAACTATTTCAGATTATACTGGGATATCAGAAAAATTAAGAGGGCATACCACTGTTTCTTCAAAATTCATGTACTAAGCTCACTTAACTGGTTTGCCTTTATGGCCATAGTCTCATGATAATGGTTATTATCTTTCCATTTTCTTTGGTTTGTCAGTTTGAGGCAGGACATTTGCATCTTTTGGTAATAGCTCTTGGTGAGAGCAATGACATGAGGCTCTTGGCCTACCAATGTGTTCATAGTGACATAGTGACAATGGTCTTTCTGATTGTGGCCTATGTTGATGAATCATCAGTTCAGCTTTGTAGAAAGTTATAATTAACCATTTTGTCCTTGACTATGTGTTCACACCTTAGGATCTTCTAAAGAAATGTTAGATTTGTTAGAATGTAGTGCCTTTTAAGAAATTTAAGGACATGTACCTAGAAATTTTGTTCTAGCATAGACCATATCTGGTCTAGTGCAAGAGCATGTTGACTTTGGAGTAATCAGAAATGAGTCAAAAGTTATTCAGTTTCTTAACTTTCTGCATCTTTGTTTATTTAAAATGTTTTATTATGTTTATTTATTTTTGAGTGAGAGACAGAGTGTGAGTTGGGGAGGGGCAGAGAGAGAGGGAGACAGAATCAGAGGCAGGCTCCACGCTCTGAGCTGTCAGCACAGAGCCCCATGCGGGGCTCAAACTCCCAAGTGTGAGATCATGACTTGAGCCGAAGTTGGACGCTCAACTGACAGAGCCACCCAGGCATTCCATAACTTTGTCCATTTTTAAAATGTGCAAGGTAATGTTTTCCTCAGTGATATGGTGTCAGAATTAAATGATTTAATATACAACTTTTCTATCATATACTATCTAGTCAAGGGATATTTGTCTTTTCTGCCTCTATGTGTTCTTTATTGCAGGGGTTGGTAGAACATCGTCACTTCTACTCTGACACCTGCAGAGTGTTTTATAGGCCTGCAGATTCCTATCCAAAGAACACTTTGTGTTACAGTTTCCAATCGATTTGTATATCGATGATAGAAACCCTCCGTTCTAAGAAGTAGAAACATCCCCAGGTTATTGCGTGACACTGAAAATAGGGGAATAATTTTGGCAATGCGGTTACTACCTGAGAAGGTAATTGCTTCATTTTGTGTCTGTGTTCAGAGCAGAGTGTAAGTGGTCCATTTGATGTATAAATTCTAATTAATGTGCACCGATTTATAGTTGAGCACTATTGTAGTTCTCCCTGATTAGCATGAACATCCGAGAATATGATTTCGCTTCAGGTTAATGTTAACCCAGAGAGTCACATCACTTAATATCATTTTGAAAATTTGTTTATTAAAAACAGTTGTTTGACATGAGAGCAGCCCATTCTTTGTTGTTGTCGTTCATGTGTGAGTGTGTGTGTGTGTGTGTGTGTGTGTTCTGTTTGTTTTGTTTCTTTCTGATAGACAATAGAGTGATGGGACTGTGTGCTTAATCTATTTATAGGAAATAAAATTAAAACCTTAAAGATAATTGTGCATAGTTTGTGAACTAATGCAAAACAACGACCTTAATGGGGATTATTTGTATTCCATTTCCATTGGTTTACTCCAAAGATATATTCTCAATGATAATAAAGTAATAAAAGATTGTTTTCACAGCTGTTTGTCTTTGATTACATATTTCTTTGAAGTACTGTAATAAGACAGACTTTGAACTGGGAAAGGGATCAAATAATGAATTGTTCTGCTTTGTGAAGCTTAAGAAGGGATTTTATTGTCGAAACATATAGTGCGACATATTTTTTCTTCTAACAGTTAAATAATGGTTGAAAGTACTGTGAGATCATTACAGATGGACTAGATTAAAGGGCTTGGGGCCAAGTGTGAGTGATCGTTACCAAAAAAATTGGTACTTTGGTTTTAAAAGTCAGATTTTATAATTACCAAATATTTCAATGGTTTACTTTTGAGTAAAAATAGCATGTTATTAAGATGTTGAAATATCTTCTCATCTTATAATATTTATTTCTAAAGACAATATAAAACTTAAATCCCTGAATCCCAAGAGACTTATTCCAAATTTGTTATCTACCTCAGGTTTAGTAAGATTAGATTAACAAGATTCTATAAATTAGACTAAATGTCATTAGATAAAAGAACATTAACAAACATCATATGGTTTTCTTGTATCTAAAATAACAGTTTAGGAAGTGTAACAAAAAGTTCAGGTGTAGGGTGCAGATTTGCAGATGTTACATATTAATTTAGCTCTAACTATCATTATTTACATCTAAATTTTCTCTTAAGGATTATTTAATGTCTATCGATCAGCAGACATGTGATGGGTACTATAAAAATAATAGAATTAGGCATAATCATTGTAGTATTTTATTTTGTTTCAACCTGGGATGTACGTACTGTTTTATGTAATTATAAAACATCAAACGGTAATGGAGTAGCCATTTCAATGTCATGTATTTTGTTATCAAAGTTATATTGCAACAGCAGGCTGCTTTTGTAAATATTTGGAAGTTACTGACTATCGCAGAGCAAAAGATTAATATTTATGTGTGCATTTTGGAGTCTCGTTATGAGTTTAATATTTTTTCCAAAGTAGTTTTTGTTGTATTTAGAAGAAACTTTTTTTCTTTGTTTAAGATATAAACCTTTCAAATGATAATTTTCATGGAAATACCAGACAAAGGAATATTGTAACTTTAGAGATTTTTATGATGAAGGTGTGTTTAAGAGATGTCACTTTGATATTTTTACATTATGTCCTACATTTGTCAGCTAAAACCAGGATATTGCCTCAATGAGAAAAAGCATGTTCTGCACTTGTCAAAAGGCAGTAAGTAATGATTAAAATAGCAGTGTGAAATGCTAGGAGATTAAAGTGATGCTAATGATAAGTGAGAGAAGAAAAGGGCAAGCTATATTTTAATCCCTGAGAGAATGGTTAATGACTTCTATTGCCTGAGATTAAACTAAACCTGTCTCATCAGCTTTTTCTGCCTGGTGAAAAAAAGCTCTCTCCACTTTAATTTATTAAAGTCTTTTAAGGAAGCACATTGATCTACAGAGGTTAAACTTTTAAAAATTGTGCAAAATACACACAAATGCTTTAACAAAAGTGTGATTTTGTTGCTTTTAGGCATGCTTACAGATTTATAAAGAATTCATTGTCTGTGCCATAGTATGTTTAATTAAGGAATTTTAATTACCTAAACTAGGTGGTTTGTTCCTTTAAAAAACCAGAACATATTCATATTACTGTGTAGGCATGGGGCAAGTATACTATAGAGGAGATCAGTCTATATGAAGAGATTAAATTACACTAGTGATTACTGCATGGTTTGTTCAGAATAATAGATGTACTGTTCAGAAAAATGAAATCTTGTTTTAAGAAACTTTGAGCACTATAGTAAATTACAATCTTTAAATGAATTGATCTGCTGTTAACTTTAGTTAGTATGCTTTTGTGAATTTCAACGTTTGACAATTTAGTTGGTATGTCATTTCTGGAATAGTATTTTTCATCCTTTGCCTGTCAACAATGCAGATTATATCCACATTTACTCAAATATAATTTATCTTTGCGCAACTAATACTTATCTTATTCTAGTGGGATAAATTGTGTGTGTGTGTGTGTGTGTGTGTGTATTTGTATGCCTGTATGTGCCTAATGGTGTGGAGATAGGAAGATGGAAAATGACAAAAATTCACCAAATCCTTTCTATGACTTTGTAGGCCCTATACTTACATTTGCCAACATTATATCTTAATTATTTTCGGTCATTTATCATCAACAGAACAATTTCTACCAAGTCAGGTCAGAATAGTTTTATCGATCCGTTGTTATAGGGGAGAAGTGACTTCTGCTTTCTAGAATGGTATACTTCTATTTTCTAGAGTCACAGAAATGCTACCATGGATCAAAAGTTACTGATTTTTTTCTAAAAGTAGATTCTTATTTGCATTTAAATACCCAAATGACTTTCTAATTCGGCTGTTTCATGACAGAGTTGTACCTCAATTCAGAAGAAATTTATCATTTGATCACTTTGGCAAAGTTTTTTACTTTTTTGTTTTGCTTTTTTTTTGCTTTTGGTGGTGGTGGTGTTCTTTGTAATCTCCTTATGAATACTATCTTAAATGTGTGTTTTTTCTACTGACAAAACCAAGAACCATAAGTAAGATCTTTTCTAAAATTTATTATCTAAAATATTTTTAAAACTTTATTTTATAGAGAACTTTTTAGGCTAGGGAGTTTAAATGCAATACATTCTTTGATGTTAATGAAACACCAATTTTTCTGAAGGCCATGTAGCCCTAATGAGCAGCTTCTTATAAAAGAACATTTAATCAAGGTTTATTTTTAACTTGTTTAAACAGATCTAATAGTTTGTGCTGATTTCATTTCAGTATAATAATTGCTAGCAATCCTATTAGTAAGTCCTGGTACAGGGAAGTTAACACAAATTCCAATCTAATGAGAGGAGTGTTACAGCGAAAACCATGTCATCAAGGAAAGATCTGTATTATATTGGACAGAGGCACCTGGATAGTCTGTCCATAGTTTTGTTTCCATAAAATTCTCAGTCCTGAATTACTAATATTTACATGGATTTTATTAGCTTTAGTTAACAGAGATTCCTATCACCGTTACAATGGGGACAAAGTTAATGAAAACACCACTTATTTAAGGAGACATTTTGGGAAAAGAAATTATATTTACCACCCAAGCATATTTGGTATGGATCATTTTCTTATAATAAAGCCTATTATATAATGTAGTTACAATTTGTACCTATGGTGCATATAAAAACCAATCTTTGAGTACCTTTTTTCTTCCATGAGCTTCAGATTGGAGTAAATGAAATGTTACTGGAATATGAGACATGTACGTAGTATACCTAATAGGATTGAACAGTGATTTAGACTACCAGAATATTAAAGTTTTAAAGATAGGTGACAAAAGAGTTTTATTAAGAGCCAAATATTTTAGATTAACCTACTACTATTAGAATTGGCTTAAAGTAATACTAAGATACTTTAGGTTGTTCAGTGAATGCAAAGATTTCATTGCATTTCAGAATGAAAACAGCAAAACCCAGAAGTAAGGTTCTTTTGGTAGTGAAAATATAAGAAGGCAAGCATTTCAGGCCTCATAATGAAAGTGAATATCTGCCAAGTTCAGGTTATAATCTTTTAAACTTTTTATTACTTAATATGACACAGTGACATTTAAAATATGGAGAAATTGAAGATAAATAATATGGAGTGAATGGCAGAATTGATTTAAAATTTTAAAGCTGTACTAAAAGTATTCTAATGCACTGAAGGGCATTTGTAAGTTATACATTGTTTATAGGTTTCTGATTAGAATCCCAAAGCATAATGTATTACAGCTTGCCTTTCCCATGATAGAGAAAGAATATTGTCTGTAGAAAATAGTGGATAGTAAAATTTAGGCTCTTTTTTCATGTAAATCATCTGCTTTTTGTGAAAGGTCTTTATGCATAGGATCATGTCACATGTTATTAATTTCAATCAATAACTGATATATTTGGTCTTTCTGGAAGATTTTTTATGAAGAATATTATTTATTGCTCCAAAGAAATTAAAATTACAGTAATGGTGTGATAAGCCTGATTTTTATACCCTCAATATAAGAAATAATGTTTCACAAGAGAACTAAAATCAGGATATGCTGATAACTTGATAACTTAAAAGGTTTTTTTAATCCTCCATTTGGTAAAAGAGTATCTGATTTACACTCTGTTTTTTTACTATAGTGACCCTACCAATGCAAACATTATCATCAACTTGGGTGCATGATAACAGTGTAGATTCGTTGGTCCATCTGACACATACTGAATTTCACATTCTGGAGGTGGAACTGAGGAATTCTTACTTTTAAGGAAGTTTTATTGCTCACAAAGGTTTGAGAACTACTTTTTAGAGAAAAAAGTGCCAACTCTATTGGCTGAGTGAAATGACCCCTATTTAGCGCAGTGTACCTAAAATGAGCCTAAAATATTTTAAGATATTTTCTGTAGAGTGTATGCAATGCATTTTTAAAAAGCATTTAGAAAAAAATATTGGGAAGACATGTGTGTGGCTTTAAATATAACCATAAGGCACATAGATGTCAAATTGAGGACATCTTTCACTGACACTGTATACTCAGATGAATTATGTCATCTGGCTCAAGTCCCTATTCTATCTTAACTGCAAACAAACTCACACTATTTGTACTGAATGCTTATACACATTGCATTCTGAATACTAAGTTGGAATGTATTTACAAATCTGAAAGAACTGCAATGTTTAATGCATAGGTCGCCATAGAAACTAATTAACTTTTATTTCTATGTCAAGCTAAAGTAGTCTAATACAGATGAAAATTGTGGCAAAGGAATTATAGTATCAAAACTGGGCGGGGGGAGCACCGACACTCAGCAAATGTGCCATCGAAATGCATGATGGCAAATAACTCTGCAGTGGGTTGTTCTTAATTCCAGTGATTATGATGTTAAAAACTGTCCAGATAGAGTCCACATTTTCCTTGAGCTGTTTGAGCAATTTAAATGGAATTTGGCAAACAATAGAAGTAGTATACCGTCTATCAAACAATGCCAGGAAAGGTTTTCAGTTTAAGGATTATTCCATATTTTATTCCAGCTGCCTTATTTTGTTCTAAAATTACCTGTCTTTTTTTGAATTAGGAAAGAAAAAACAAATGGCATCTTTATAGTTCATTCATCGTGCTCAGGACCATAGAGCTGTTCTTATAACACTTTTAAAAGTGCATAAACTATAAACATTTTACTTTCTTGAGGGCAAATACCATACATTTTACATTTTTTCCCAATCCCATTTATTGAGTATGTTTTCACATTAAGAAAAGTGATATCTAAGTATAAAGATGAATTTTCATTACATCCTGGCTTATCCCACACTTTCCTACCTGCATGAGGCTTCTCCCTGGCCTGGTCATTAGAGAAATAGATGCCCCTCGTGTGTCCTTATGCTCATTTCAAAAGGGAAGGATGGACAGCAGGTAATCCATAGGTATTTTTGTTTTTTTCATGGCATGTCTTATTTTAAGGAGAGTGCTGATGGCAGGTATAGCTAATGATTAAGAATATTCAAATAAAAGAGGCTGAGTGTCATTGTTGAGTTTTTAGAGGCAATAATGGGACTTCTATTACTGAAATAGTTTTAGTGAAAACGCACTTACTCTGAAATTTTAATTTCATGATAGCCCATAATAAAACTAATAGTAATAGTAGGGATTTTCAGAATTAAACACATAAACACTACATCATCATTAAAAATTCTGAATTTTGCCCCAAATACTAAATTACATATTATTGGAAAATATTGCTTATCTGGTGATTAAAATATCCTTAATTTTAGGAAATCATATTCTTCTCATCTCGCTGAAACTTACACAGAAGAAAAAGTGTTAAAGGGCTAGGAAAATATTATTTCATCATTCCTGTTCCATTAGAATTCACTTGGGTGGCTGAGAAAATGGTTTATGGATTAGAGAGAGAAGAACAAGCTAAAACATTTCATACCTTCATCTCTGATAAATTCCCCAAACTCATTCTTTGCATCTGAGCCATAAATAACAACCATGCTTTTTGCTAAAAAGAGCTTTTTTCCTACACCAGGTCTTTTGTCTTGGAGATGAATGCTATAATAAATTTGAAGTCTTAGGGGGGGCATTGTTTGAACTATAACATTATGGTTTACAACTGTTGCTTCTATTATGAGGAGGATAAAAAGCCACTATGAAGCTTGATCTCTGTCATAGAAATGGATTAATATTTCAGTCTTCAATGTGGGTCAAGTGTATGATTCTCCCCAAAGCAATTCACCATGATTAATTTTTATTATGTGGGCATTCAGATTCTCTTTATATTCTTATGTATTTTAACCCCCACCAAATCACCCCTCAAAATACTATTACTTAGATTTTTGTTTTACATAATAGCAGAGACAAGATTTTTAGATCTCATTAAAATGTTTATAAAACCTTATGGAAATAAGCTAAAATGTCTAAAATTCTTCCTTTTTAGAAATTATATGAATAGCCCAGATTATAATAGAAATTTAAATCATTGTATCAATAGTAAAATTAAGTTAGTTTACTGATAAACAATGTCAAATAGTATGATATTTCAATTGCCAAGTAAGATGATATTTTAATTTCACAATGATTAAGTAATTAATCATCAGGAAAATGTAGTGTCACTGGGGGGAAAAGTGGAAGTTGCATAAAGGTGTAGTGTTTATGATCTGTTTTATCTTAACCAGAAAACAAGATCTCTCCTTGACTTTATTATTTTTATCAATCTAGCCTATGAGTTTTCACATACATTGTGCCTGATGCTAATCACTACAAAACTTTGAAAAAATACCTTTTTTGGTCTTTATCTAAGTAAGACTTTTTTTTCTTTTTGCAGGAAGATATTGACACTTTTTATGTGTAAATAATTTCATGTATTAAAATAATTTTCTTTGGGGATTTTATTCTTTCCTAGTTTCTGGGAAATTTAGGGAACTTCAAAATGTAACATTTCAGTCCTCATATTACTTCCTACAAAGTATTTGTAAGAGCAATCAGCAAGTCTTATGTATTTATTTTATGTTATTGTTGAGGGTCTACTTCCCACCAGTCACATTAGTTATCAATTCAAGCAATCCATGACTTCCATCTACGGGAAGCTCAAACATCCAGGATACACAGTCACATGGGGAGAAATAATTACAGCCACTGGGAACAGATATAAAGAGGCTGCATGATGTTTTGTGTAGCTATATATAATTTATTTTCATTAGGCAGCATATCTCAAGCCTGGCTACACACTAGAAAAATTTAGGCTGCTCTTAAAAAATACTGGTGCCTAGACCTCACTTCACACTAACTAAATAGAAATCTCAAGAGATGTGTGAAGCCAGCGCACTGGGGTTTTAGATTCTAACGTGATATAGATTCTAACGTACTTCCAGGTTGAAAACTGCTGGATTAGAACTGAGAGCAGAAAGATAAAAATATAGAGAGGGGAGGGAATTTGGGGGAGATAGAAACGTGGTTGTGAGTAAGAACTTCACAGTTAGTTTGAACCTGTTTATGCCCTGGCTCTGTTATTCTCTAATCCAGTGAATTTAGATGAGTTATCTCTGGGAACATTACTAGTAAAATTGGGGGTCTTAAATCTCACTTCCTATGGTTGATAGAAAGAGTAAATACGATAGTATATAAAAGCATTTTGACAGTGCCAGGCAAACGCAATGACAACTAGTATTATTATTGTTTAAAGATGGGCTGGAGTGACAGACAGGCGGCCAATCATGAAGGCTCTCATTTAGTCCATGGAGTTAGATTATATTCTGAGAGTAACAAGGGACTATGATGTATGAGAAAGACTTAATAAAGCGCATTACATAACCAAATTTGCATGGCATAAGCAAAAAAACTTTAGCAGCCAACTAGGGGGTCAGTTGGAAAGTGCAGTACAAATGGAGGTGTTAACCTTAGAAATAAAACTGCCAATTACTTTACCAGCCAAAGATGGGTGTCTTCAAGAATAGCAGAGAATTGCACTGCAGGACGCACAAGGTACAGCAAAGCCATTGACAAGTCCTGGGAGCAACGGACGTAAACCGCTGTCTTATTGAGGAAAGCAGAAATTCAGGAGGAGCCCTTAACAACTCAAGTCCATTGGAATCAACTGGGAGTGTGAAGCATTGTGGCTTTTCACTGGCTGAGTCGTGACTGTCTGTCCTTGGTTGGGATGTTGCTGGGAGTGGAGGAAGCCTTCCTACCCTGTGCTGCCGTAGTAAACAGTATTCACAGGCAAGGTGCGAGGTAGGTCTGTCTCTTCTGGTTGGGGCTGCAATGGACAATCAGTGGTAGGGCCTGACAGCGCCCCCTGCCAAACCTCCTGATTCCATCCTAGTGATGTTTCTTTTTATTAATTTTCAGAGGCAAGGAGCCTCGTTAAGAGACTATTATCACATTCTGGGCAGCAAATAAATAGGGCCTCTGCTAAGACAGTGACCACAGGAATGGAGAGGGAGAAATGAATGTAACAGTGCCATAAACGGTAAAAAAACAAGCAAACAAACAACTAATGGAATATGATCACATATTAGGTGTTTGTTGATGAGAGGGCATGGAAGGAACAGGTGAAGTCTGAAGTTAATGTCTTCCAAATATCTGGTTTGTATGACTTGATGAATGGTGCAGCAGGAAAGGGAATACAAAAAAAGGAGTAGAATTGGGAAAAGAAGACCAATTCATGGAAATGTACTTGTGATAAGCGTGCAATAGTCGAATGGTGATGTCCAGAGTTAGTTCACACTATTAATATCAATGGGGGGGACCACTTTGCAATTTCCTTGGAAATTGAAAAGTGGAATGGATGGGAACTCTTGGAAAAAATGATTTAGAAAGAGAGGGAAAATCTAAAAATGAAACTCTGAATAGTATTTAGTTTTTAGGAAAGACAGGAGAGGCTTCAGTGAGAAAAAGAAGGCGTGGTTAAAGATGTAAAGAGATAATCAATTACAGTGTTGTTGTTGAAATCAAAAGACCAATGTATTTCAAGATGTCTAGGATATCCATCGACCGAGAATTCTCCTACTGGAGATGGAATAGTCATATATTTACTACATTGGCATATCTTCAAACGCTAAGGAATAAAGAAGTAAAATGAAAACTTTCATGTGTTGAACATAGATGAAGCACCTGCAGAAGTACAATTAGACCAGGCAATTATTAGATGTGTGGATGAGACAGCTCAAACTGACATCATGGGTTACACCTCAAGGCAAAGACATTTTGAGACTTCATCACTACCTTCACTTCTTATCTTCAGTTTGGAAATTTTATGGGCTGTTCGTGTTATCTTTTCTTGGCCTTTTATTGGACATTTTCTTTATTTAACTTATAACACAAATTACAGTAGTATACAATTAAGTGTATTATAATTCTTTGAGTAGGCTGTATGCGTATGTGACAATTTGGGGGTCTGTATTATTAATATAACATTATGTACCAAGGGAGACTTTGAATATTGTGTTGAGAATAAAAATAGTGGAAAATGAAGTGCACATTAAGGCAGCTAATTATGAATATTATTCATAGTGATAATGATATTCTTACTTAAATCATCCATATTTAATCTTCTAAACACTGATATTTGTTCCACAGCCATCCATCATTATATTCTGGCACACAAAGTAGGTGTTCAATAAATGTATGCTAAATGGATGGATGAGTGAATAAAATTCATTGGAGTAAGGCAAAGGAGGGCATTTCTGCTCCTGAATGATATTAAAAGATTAATTTATTTTTAAAATCCAACAATTGCATTAAAGTATCATATAGTGCTTATTATTCTGACCAGTATTTCCTGTGGAGCACAAGCCTTTGTAAATTACACATATGGCACTTTTATTTTAATGATCAATTATTAGATTTACTATTTCTCTATGTAATCTTCTGTGCAAAAGTACATAAAGGAAGGAATGCAGAATCTCTAATTAAAAATAAGATGGGATGCCTGGGTGGCTCAGTCCTTAAAGCATCCCACTTCAGCTCAGGTCATGATCTTTTGGTTTGGTTCCTGATTCCGAGCCCTGCATAGGGCTCTGTGCTGACAGCTCAGAGAAACCTGCTTCAGATTCTACCTCCCCCACTCACACTCTATCTCTCTGTCTCTGCCTCTGTCACTCTCTCAAAAATAAACATTAAATTTTTTTTTAAAAAATGGGATGACTCTGATCAGAGGTTTGCATAATTTTAAGCACTTATATATTCGAACCAACCAACCACCAAAAAAACAACCAAACCATCTATAACACAGCCTGACCTTTAGATTTTATATTTTAAATCAGTATCATTGGGTGTTGGCATTTGTGAGCAAATGGAATCTTGGAAATAATTTATATCTGTCATTTTTTTTTGCAAACAAGAATGAGAGGCAAACTATTAAGATTGCAGACATTGGAATGCAACTGCCTAGATTTCAAGCTGAACTTTGATGCTTACCAGCCACATAAATCTGGATTTATTGGTTAAATATCCTGTGCCTCAGCTTTATAATCTGGAAAATGGTTACAACAATATTACACTAAAAAAGCAGTTGTACTATTAAACCACTTAACATGTAAGATGTTTCAAACAAAACTATTAAACAAAATGATAGTAAATCTTCATGTTTATGATGAAGGTTATGACATTGGCCTCAGAGATTATTAAGATATTAGTCAAAGCAACATGTATAGGAGCTGATACCAAAAGCTGATTCCAAAACTTGTCCTTCCATATCTGTGTTGTGAACACAATTCTTTATACCAGCAATAAACCATTTATGTTTGTCTGCAGTTTTATGTGAACTGAAATTATTAAGGAAAATGAAATTGCTAATGTGGTCCAATAATAATAATAATAATAATAATAATAATAATAATGCCAGATCTTAAACTTAAAATTTGAAAATATACTTATTTCTAAGATGTACACTTCTAAGTACTTTTCTGTCACTCATTTCTATACAGTATTTTCTTCATAGCACTTACCCACCTCTGGCATTTTCTTGTTCAATTATTTTTTGCTGGCTAATTTGTTCAGTTGTTCATGTGTATGTAAACCCAGGATGGCAGGCTATTTACTTGTCCTTTCACATTGAAAGCAGAATGCCCCGGAGCACCTGGATGGCTTAGTTGGTTGAGCGCCCACTTCGCTCAGGTCACGATCTCACAGTTTGTGGGTTCGAGCCCCACAGTGGACTCTGTATGGACCTCTCAGAGCCTGGAGTCTGCTTTGGATTCTGTGTCTTCCTCTATCTGTCCCTCACTTGCTCAAGCTCTGTATCTCTCTCTCTCTCAAAAATAAATAAACATAAAAAAATTGTTTTTGAAAGCAGAAGCCCCAGAATGGTGTCAAGGACACTATGGGCCCTTCTATAAAATGTGTTGGGTGTAGGTGTTGCCATAGACTGCGGTCCAGTGACACAGGGAGTAGAGTTGATTTGAACTATACCTCACCGACAGTGCATTTGCAGACAATACCTGAGTACCAGCCCCTACCTTGAACGGGTTATTTTATTTCAGAGTCTCAGTATTCTCATTAATGTAATTAACACAATAGCAGCGGCCTTTAAAGTTGTCATGTAGCTGGAGTTAATAATTATGTGTACATATCAAACCCCTTAATTATCAATATATTATTAATAGTAATATTCTTACTTAAATCCATATTTTAAGAAACTTTATTAATATAAGTAATATCTATTAAATCATTCATATTTTAGGTATTTTTATTAATGAGGTTAAAACAGTGTTGACAACTTTATGTGCAGCTTTTTCTTAATCATATTCTAAAGATCCCCTCCTTGTGATTTTGCTATAAAAATTATAAATACCATACAGCACTTTAGTTCTTGGCTTCTCAGTGTATGGTCCTGGGACCAGCAGTATTGGTATTACTTGTGACTTCATTGAAAATACAGAATCCCAGGGACATCTGGGTGGCTTAGACGGTTCAGTGTCCATCTCCTGACTTCAACTCAGGTCATTGTCTCCCAGTTGTGAGATGGAGTCCCATGTCAGGGTCCATGCTGACAGCACAGAGCCTGCTTGGGATTCTCTCTCTCCTTCTCTCTCTCTCTGTCCCTCCCCTTCTCTCTGTCTCAAATAAATAAATAACATTTTTTTTTAAAAAATGCAGAATCCTAGGCCCCACTCCAGATCTACTGAATCAAAACCTGTATTTTGAGAAGCCTCCCCTGGTGGTTTGTATGTCCATAAGTGTTTAGGAAACAGTGATTTTTTTGGGTGATATTTTAAGAAGAATAAGTATTTAAGAATCTTAGGGAAAAGAAAAGAATGCAAAACTTCACCACTAGCCAAGACATTTCATCTAACTTCTATGAGACAATAATTAGAGGGCAGTTCAACAGAGCATGGTTCAATCGAGAGAAAGAGAGAGGCTGTCGTCACCGTCTAACTAGAGAAGGTTTGTGCCGTGATGTATAACATGGGTCTCCTTTGGCCCTTCGAGCACCTTCTAACAGGTACTGGGGAAATTGTCCCATTACGCATGTTGTACCTTCTTCTGTCCGATAGAGCAAATTATAAAAGTGTGAAAATATAATGACTATTATCAGAGTATTTAATAAGAAGGATGAAATAATAATTTAAGGAAAATGATTCCCCAAGGGACTAAAGATTAGGATTAAAATGAGAGAGTAGCACAGAGGTAATGCAACATTTGATTAAGGACTTAATCTACTTATCTTTATTCAATTCAAGCTTTTTTCAAATTATTAAAATTTGGTGAAATGAGAGTTATTTTTAGATGTTCTGGCCCCAGAGTAGAAGAGTAGGAGACAAAGGATAAAAGCACATACAAGAGGTTAGGCTAACATCGATGGAGAGACAATGGGTCATGAAAACCATCACTTTATATTCTGTAAGTTTCCTGAATTTAAAATGCCTTATCAAGGTTCTCTGATGTTCATGAAAACGAAAAAAGGAAAGTTCTTGTTGAATGTGCCAAGTGCATTGTATACCGATGATGGACTGCCTGAGGAAGATGATTAGCACAAAGGAGAGACTGGGGTGAAAAAGAGAGAAATAAAGGAAAAGAAATAAGACAAATAGAATTCTGATAATTGAATTGTATTTGGAAAGATAAATTGGTCAATGGCACTAAGGAGGGGGAACCCTTCACCACCACACACCCTTGAGTTCATAAATATGCCAGTATCCATTTTTTCATTATTAGTAGACAAGGCTATGTCCTTTCCTTTGATGACGGTAACGAGTTCTATGACATTGCCACTTTGAGTTCTTGCTTCATTAGATTGGGTGACTGTTTATTTGAAATTGTAATGAAATATTTACTTTATAGAGCTATAAGGATTAACTGTGATAATTGAGTGAGGCTGATCTGGAGCTTTCAGTGTAATAGGTCCCCCTTGTTTGAATACAGAGCGCAGTGAGAATGAACGAGCAAGTGAGTGTGTTTCTGCCTGTCACTTTCTTTCTACATGTTGCTTTTTCTTCTGGAGATAAGTGGGCCTAATGCTGAACAAATACTGGAAATCAGAAGCCACTGAGAATCATTCGCCTCTCGCTTTCCCATGGCAGCGTGATAGACGCTCAATCAAAGAACCCCCTCCTCTCAGGAAAGCAACAATTTTGTCACCACGAGCAAATCCAATTGAAAAGTCCCTCGGACTGAGAGGAGAACTCCAGTTGTCAGAATCAGCAAACAGAATGAAAAGAACTAAGAGGAGTAAATTGGCACCTGGGGCCGCCGTGGTAGCCTGTGATAGGCTGTGGCATTGTGTTGGGTAGACATTCAGCCATTTTCAGATATAATGGGAGAAATTAATGCAAATGAGTCAATGGAATGAAATGCATTTTAATGCAGATTTGAGGGACTATCCCGAACTGCTTGATAACAAGTCTCTTTAAGAAAAGGCTTACATTGTGAGGACTCATTTTTTCCCCATTTCTTCTCACTAGTGCCTCATAAGGGCCCTTTGTTCTCTAAGTAAACTCTTTCTAAACTATTGACATTGCTCATTTATGTGAATTTCACATTTTTTTTCCCTGACAAAGTAGCCTTGGGTGATCTGGGAAAACGTTAATTGCAAGAGGACAAGGAAACTGGCTGAAACAAGAAATGCAATCATTAAGTGTAATGTTGCAGTTGTCCATGCCTCATTATAACATGCATACAAGGCAATAAAATGCATGTTTCACAAACAAATCTTTTGACAACTATACTTCAAGAGCCTCCAGCTGTCCTGCTTTTTTACATCTATTTCTCTTGGTTTAGTAATCATTACTGAACCTTAACTTTGGATTCCCAGAGCAACCCCTTCAATATTATGCAAGAACTGGGGAGATTTTAGAGAGTAAAAAGTTTGTTTGTTTTAAAATTTAAAAATATTTGCTTTCCAAAGTTAAGCAGAATTTCTCATTAATGTTTTGTTTTGAAAATGACACTTAATAATCGTGAGGGAAGGAGGGGGCAGTGGGAAAGAGAACCGGCTCAAGTCCAACAAAGACAAATATTTTCACAAACTAATATTTAAGAGATTTAGCTCCGTTGGTCTGTCTTTCCATGAAGAAAAAGCACTATTTGAAAAATAAAGGCTTCGTTATAGTTTCTCTGGACCCTAAATGACATATTGTTGCATTTTTAAGGAACAAAAATAGTTAATCAAATGAAAAGGTCATCAAGTGTAAGTACAGCCCGAAACTGGTGAACTGTCAGATTCATGAGTAAAGCAGCCAGAAAGGGGAAAAAAAGGTAACAGATTCAGCATTGTCCAAAAGTTCCAGACCAGTGATTAATGTGTAAGATAATGGACTTGGGAAATGAGTAAACACTCCCCATGCTCCCTGCTTTGTGCTTGAACGACTTGATGACAAGGGCAGAGCAAGGTGAGAATTTAAACAGGACCACAGGAAAAAAAAGACAAAGGCTAGCAACAACATAGTGCGCAGGAGGGGGAGTTTATTGGTTTGCAGTATGGAAGGTACATAATAACTTTCTTCAAAGCAGACATTAACTGGGTGCTAATTTCAGCTTCAACATGGGCACAGAATTACTAGTAGAAATTATATGGCACTCAATCATCTTTTAATATAGCAGATATTTATACTTAGTTGTTTTCATTTATTTGTTGTTAACTTCGGCAGGTCCATTAAGACTTCAGATACCTATTCTTGTAGAGATGTATCACGCGCAGGAAGAGAGGATACTGTATTTTGATTAAATGGTGCCTTTCAGAGTGTTTCAGGCTATTACTTAAATAATTATCTTGACACATTCGGGGGTGTTTTTCTGGACACCCAAGGCTACTTTGTCAGGAAAAAAAAGGTCTCAGGACCTAAATGCTTTTCTATTTGTTGCAACTGCATTTCATACAGATCTGTTATCGCATGAACTTATGCTTTCTTGATTGCTTTGAAGGACTTTATATGTACATGACATTAAAATATATATATATTGGAAGCAATGCGTGTGTTCTGTTTCTCAGTCTCACTCCTGATGTTTCTTTGGACAGAGATGTTTCCCCCAGGTCTCTTTTTACAATATCAGTAGCTTAAAATATTAAATTTGCTAGTTCCTTACATGAAAATATATTTCTGCCTCTTTTAATCTATTTTAAATATACATATCATATCTGATACACATTGAGTATTTATCAGTCTCTAAAGAAAACCTGACAATCTCTCTGGGCAGTTGTTAACCTACTAGTTTAAAACGTGCTTAACAAACTTACATTTACAGGAAGGGACAGTGACTGCACAGTCCTGGGCCTCTTTTTGCCTCAGGTGATTGTGGCTTTAGTGGTCAAATTAAAAATATCTGATATCATCATATTGGTTCTTAATTCCACAAACAATATAGATTTTTTTCCTTTTAATCATATACAATTTGTTTCTGCAAACAATTTATGTTTCTGTAAACATAAGTAGAAACATTAATTCTTAAATAGAAACATGATTTTTAGTTATAGAAACAAATTCATGTATACTTTGTTCCTATGTATTTTATAAATTAAATCCTTCACTTAGAACTTGAGGTTACAGCTTTCTATGTGTTTTATTGATTCAACCCTGAAAAGCATGATGATAGAAAAATTTTGTTGTGATGATCAACCACTGACTTACTAGTTTCAAGGCATTTTAAAGAATCATTTTGGCTTCTCAACAAAATACCTGTGAGACTGGCAATGTCACACCCATTTCAAAGACTGGGAAAAGTGATCCCTGGGGAGGTTAGGTGATTTGGTCAGGCCAGATAGCAAAGACTACAGAGCCAGCACTTGGCTACTGCTCCATATTAATTTACCAAAGCCCCAAAGAACAGTGCTTATAAAAATCAAATATCCTTTTATTGTATTTGCTCTGGTGCTTATGGCATTTAGGGCATTAAAGTAGTTTTACTTAATTTTTCTTTTGATCCTAACTCTTGAATTATTATGTATTGATTTAAGTGATATTTTAACACCTAACTGAATGTGTGTTTATTATGAGTTACTGAGGCATAATATTAATTATTCAGGCAAAATAAACTACGTTTGCTTTATGTCAATAATGAGCCCTTTCAAAAATCTTCAAATGTGTAACATTGTTACCGGAAATTTTAATACCTATTTCTCATGTTTATTGCACTGAATTTTACTTAATAAGTAATCAGACAGCAGCAGTATATGAGTTTTTTGTCACATATATGGAATGTGAGCCATTATTTCTCCTGATCCTTCAAATTCACTGTGTCATTCTCACAGGTGAAAGCAGGCATGCAGGTATATACATAATTTGACATTTCTATGAAAACCAGATATTTAGTCCTTCGTAGTTTAAGGCAAACTTTATAAATATGTTCTGAAAGTCATGATTATTTATTTCTTTTAGAAAACCAGTCATGGAGGGGCGCCTGGGTGGCTCAGTTGGGTAGGCTTCCCACTTCGGCTCTGGTCATGATCTCAGTGTGGGTTCGAGCCCTGTGTCAGGCTCTGTGCTGACAGCTCAGAGCCTGGAGCCTGCTTCGGATTCTGTGTCTCCCTCTCTCTCTGACCCTCTCCTGCTGGTTCTCTCCTTGGTCTCAAAAATAAATAAACATTAAAATTTTTTTTAAAAAAGAAAAAAACTAGTCATGGAGTTCAGTTTTTTTCTGTTAAATATACTGTACTTCTGAGGTTCTTCACTTCTATTTCTACCCTAAAGCTAATTGCTTTTACTATAATTATCTCTTTTTCATATCAGTCTTCCTTATTAGACTGTGAGTTCATCCACTTAGAGGGACCTTTTCTTTATCTTGACCTTTATTTCTTTGATTCTTAATATAGTGTCTAGGACATAGTGGCTATTCAACTTTTAATAGTATCTTTTAAATTAAATTTCTTTTCTATTGTTTGACAAACCAACCCTAAACTATAATCTAATGCCTGTCATTATTCTGAGAAAGTTCAAACCTGATAACAGATGATAAAGGTATATGTTCAGCTCTCTAAACCCTGAAGTATTAGGAAATAGAAGGGGAATTCCTAGTAAATGAGGTCCAAGTACACTATTAAATACCTTGTTTAAGGTTTTTTGAATTGAAATAATTTAACATTTTCCTTTCATATTTTGAATTTTTAAATTTTTTGCCTCCTGCTTAACTAACGAATTAATGATCTGTAGTGAATATTATATTGTGTTCTTTTGTCCTGGTAGAATAATTTAAAAAGCAAGGGTTTGTATGTATTTGTTTCTAATGCTATGATTTAAATAAATACTTTGAAATTCATGTGAAAGGAGAAAGTAGTCAAGAGGCAGACTACATTGAATTTGAAGACTGTGCAAGTTTGTCTCTATTCTTAGACATTAAATTGTGGAATGAAGTATCTCATATTTTAAAGACACATGTGTAGAAATAGATGGCTACAATAGTTCCTCTTCATTTACCAAATTGAAATTTAGAATACATGCATTCTAGCCCAAGTTCTACTGCTCAGTAGCCCTGGTATGTCTCCGAACCTCAAGGGTACCATTGGTAAAATGGGACAAATTTAGCCTAACTTGGAGATCTTCCCAACTCTGACACTAACATTGTGACCTTGGGCAAATGATTCTGGGCCTCAGTTTCCTCCACTGCAAAAAGAAGAGAGTTAAGATTTATGGCTAGCTTTGGTCAGAGTAAACACATTAATACCTGTTTGGTCTGCCTTCTGATGTAACAATGTGAACTTGAGGAGTACAGTCCCTGTGAAATAGCTAATTTTAATATCCTTTGATTAGCATTGCTGTTATGATGAGTTTTCACATTGAAGCATCTAACTACATAACAGCTTTAGTGTTTAAAGTATCTTTCTATGTCCTTGCTCATGTGTGTCACATTAATAAATGTCTATAATATAAACAGATCTTTCTTGTTATGCCATAGTTGATTGATGTCTGCTTTAAGGAAATAAGCTATGTAAACTGGGGAGATATTAGTGGTAACTCTGTTGAATACCCTTTCTCAATATTAGCCAATTCAAGCGTTTCTAGGCAACCTCTCAGTATGTATAATTACCTTGAAGATGATAAAACAAAACTCATAGACAAAGTTAATCATTTTTCTTGCTAATTTTCAAAGAGCAGATCAAGAGATAACAGTATTTTACAATTATTATTTCCTTGTCTTTTGGCCTTTCTACTGAATAAAACTGTAATTATATTAAATGCGATGTGTGCAAAAGATGAAGTGATATTTAATAATTGGTAGCATACTTGTCTTATTATTACACCTCTCTGTTTTTATTTTGTTCCTAAGACTTGCCTGTCTTGCAGTGGACTACCAGAAAGTCCAGTTTTCCACGCTTTACCAAGTTGTGATGCACTATATATTTGTGCCATTTCATCTGGTTATGTCCAAAACATATAATTTGGCCTATATTTGTCTTTAATTGAATGTTTTTTGAGAATTTCATGAAGTGCTCTAGGAAATGTGAGACACCCTGGGGTATTACAAAATCTGGGCTGGAAAGCACTGGCCCAGAGAATGGTTACTAAATTCTGACAGCTGTTGGGTCAATGGCCTAAGACATTTAACCTCCCAAACCTCATTTTCCTTATCTGTGGAACAAAACCCTCGGTGCTGACCTACTTCATGGTTCAGGTTGGCAACACTAGAAAATATTGGGAGTAGTCATCTCCTTGGGAAGTATTAACTCCTACACGTCACAAAGACTTCACTAGCACAGTGTGGACACTTTGTGAGTGGCCGTGAGGGAGATAAGTGGGGGTCAACTCTTACTTGCAGTTGGGCAAGAGGCTGGCAGAAGCCAGTCTGAGATTTTCAGCAGTGTTGACTGAGGATCTCTATATTAGGATCTGTGGGTGGTTCCAGAATGGAAATGGGCATGACTGGAAAGAAAGCAGGACTCAGGTGAGCTGGCTGCAAGGTTCCTCTATAAAGCATTAATCGAACAGTTTTAATTTAATAGATTATTGTTTCAGGAATTAAATATTTATTTTACTGAAACAGGGTATGACAAAAAGAGACAAAATGAGGAACAGGAAACACACTCCAGTAGGTTATGAATAGAGTGGATTAAGAAGATAATCATGAGTCAAATTCAGTCGGAATTGGGTGGCCTCGAATCTGGCATGTTCTGTTATTCTGACTCCACCTTGTACCTGAGGCTTAAGCAAATTAGAATATTTTAAAACAACAAAACATTCTGTCATTTATATTCTGTCTGTGTCATTAGAATCATTTATCTCGCTTTTTGATGATTTGTACATGTAGCAACTAATATTCCTTCTAGAATAGGTAAGAACTCTTGGCAGCTTCCCATTCTGTGGGTCTTGCTAAGATGAGTACTTGATCACGGTGACTTGGGTTTTGGAAAGGAAATATGGAATAATCCGAAAAAGAATAAACCATCACAGATAATTGAGAATTGATTATATTTCATACACTCCAAGTGGAAAGTTCTATGGCTTCTACTTGCAGAGGGATTAAGGTAACCTCGTAGTAAAATATTGAGTACAATATCCTTTATCCTGATGATAGAACAGTGTCAGCAATCAATGAATGTTTGTGTTGTTTCAGATTTTGGATATACTTTATTATTCCTATCTAGATACAATGATCAAGAGAGACATTTTAAAAAACTTGCATACTTATTGCTTTAAGCTATTACATCTTCCAGCAGATGTTAAAGTAAGGATTAGCTTTTTTTTTTTTTTTTTTTTTTGCATGTGGTGGTGCAGGAACCTTTTAAGGGATCTATGAATTATTGCTTTGGTTCAGCATGAGTGCAGTAAGAAGAAATGTACCTCATCTGTAATACACTGTGTAGACTAATATCAGCTCCTTTTTTCTTATATTGCAGCGAGATATTGATCTGGTAAAATGGTACCATATTGGAGCTGTCTGTTGTGGTATTCATCATGCTGTCACATCCCGAGTGCCTTGGAGTTATTGGAAAGTGGAATTGAGAGAGTTCTGTCATTTGGTGTGGCAATCCATTCACAGGACAGTCACTACAATATTTGCAATGGTTTGCTTATTTTTCTAGCCAGGCTACCTTCATCTTGAGTAACAACCAAGCGATCCTATTTTCCCATGCATAGTAGCATTAATAGGTCACTTGTGACTGTTTTCTAGCTTGTCTTCCTGGGATAACTTGACTCTTTTTTTCAGTCTGTTCTCACACTTGCTGCCTGTCCCTGCACTCCTGTTGCACTGGGCTCATTCCTCTGGGACCAGTATATCCGAGTGTGGCTTCAAGCCCCTTATGCTTTTATCTGGTGGTGGTGAGGAGGTAAAAGATGAACTTTTATATGTAGAAGGCTTTTAGTTTCTTCCCACACTAAAATATCAGTTAATGTTAAAAGAGCTTTCAAAAATATAAAAAGATACTGTCAATCTTCAATGACTAGATTAAAGCGTTTGAATGAATTATTTTTGTTTTGGATTCTTGCTGGCAACCTGATGATTGTAATAGAATGTCATGTTTTCTACAAAAAGCAGGAATGAAAGATTTTTGTTTGGGGACATAATTAGTATCTACTAAAGAGTGTTAATATAAAATGTATAAAGTGTTGAGCATCTTTAGAAAGATAAGTTCCTAAAATTCTCACTCAGCTGTAGCTACGTGACTGAGCACAGAAAGAAAAAGATAGTTTCCTAGTCTGTAGGAGTTCAAATATAATTTAAAAAGTTGAATAATGCCAAAGTAGGTGACTATTTTGATAGATACTAATGTAAAAATTACGGCTACGAGAAACCAAGACTTCAGAAAAAGTATATTTTAAAATTGGCCTCTGAATAGAACTAAATATGCGAATATATTATGTATTTAACATATGATTGTGCACTGACGTTAGTACACATTCACAGCATGCACCATAATAGCTCAGAAGGGGCCTTCAGAGCTTTTATGAGCTATGACATGAATTTATATTAAGAGTTATCCATATGTTTTCTATGCTATTCTTAAAAATGTCCACTTATTTGCTATTGCTTTAGGAAGATTAAAACCTCTGAGAAGATGGCATTTCAGTGACTCTGTCTGTTCTTTCCATGGCCAGTATTTTTATTTATATCATATGTATTATAAAGGAAACGAAGAAGGAATCACATAAACAAGAATGAGATTTTTAAAATCACGATGACCAGCACTAAATTTGATGTCATGCAAATGTAGAATTCACTTATAAAGTCTTTAAATATAAAGTAACAAAACAGTGACAAATATTGGTACAATGACTGTGTACGTTTGTGTAGAGATACTGATTTTTCATCTTCGTGACATCGTTGGCTTAGTTTGCCTCATTGCTTAATATGACATGAAAGGTACTATTATAACGGGTGAGAAAGCATAGTATTTAACATTTTGTTGACCTAATCCGTTGTTATAAGATTGTATTTGTGTTTGCCTTTTACCTTTCACATTTACTGTTTTGGCCACTCCATATTTTTAAGAACAAATTATTTTTGGATCATTTACATATACGACACCTTCCATCAGGATATGCTAGAGGTAAAGGCTTATTTATTTCAAGTCAATCAGCACGTTTAAGATTATAAGGTCAAGATTATAAGGTATACAATCAGAAAATAATGTTTATATCCTATTGAGGATTTAGATCAACAGGCTCTTCACTTATTAGAAAGGGCAGGATAGTAATGCTTTTGGCAAAGCCATTATTACACTATTGGTATTCACTAGAATGGACAGAAATAGAACATCACTGTCCTCTGTAAACAGTTTCAATTTGATCTGTGTACATGATAAAAATCTTGGCTCCTCGATGCATTTAGGTGCTGTCATAGCTGTTGTTGCCAAATAAGAATGCAGTGTGATGTTATTATAGTAAACAGTACTTAAGCACAGCTGGCAGAATTGATCAGGGCCACATTAGAGTGAACTTCAACAGATGACTGACGCAGCAGAAACAATAACTGAATATGCAAACAGTTCTTGCAGTGAATGCTCTGGGGACCAGGCACCATTATTTTTGACTTTGAACAGGGAAAAGGGGCAGATTTGTAACCTCCTTCCATACAGAAGGGTTCTGGGTATTATGTAAACATCTGACTGCCATTTATAGTGGTGGTTAGTTACAATGCAAAACTGTAGCCTCCCCTGACTATTTACATTCCATTAATTATTAAAGGAGAAAAACATAAACATCAGATAACTTTGTTTAATGTTTCACATAGATTTTTTTTGAGCCGTCTTTTTTCAATTAATGTTAGTCATTAGGAATTTCTGGTTTAACTTGGACAGCAGTGTGTGCATTTCACTGATGACTTCCACCCCTTCCCCTAATTATTACAAAGGCTAATTATGTAAACTAGATATTGCTGTTTTCCTATTGTAATGATTGAATTCTTAAGATTAAATAGTGTAGAAATATCAAACAACATTTATTCAGGATATTTCTTTTATTCTTGGTTTTAAGGTCAATTTACATTTTACTAATTACTAAAAATATGAAAAAGCCATGCAAATAATAGTGAGAATGATTAAACCAAACAGTGCTTTTATTTCCTATATAGTATTTAACTGTTGATTTCTAAATAAACAGTTTTCATTTTATAGCAAAATTAAACAATTATTTTTCTAAAGAATTCCAGTTAGGACACATGTTAAAATAGTACATTCCAGTGCTATTAAATGATCCATTTCCTTGAAATGCCAACCTTTTCCATATTTTTGTCTAGATCATCAATCCCTTTTTCATGCACTCATTTATGCATCATTTATTAATTAAACAAACGTAGGTGTGGCATTACAGCAATGTAAGGTACAGTCCCTCAGCCCATGGATTTAGACAATCAAAAGGAAATAATTATTGTTAATCTTTTAATTTTTTAAATGTTTATTTTGGGGGGAGAGGGGCAGAGAGCAAGTGAGGGAGACACAGAATGGCAGAGTTCTGACATAGGGCTCAAACTCATGAACCATGAGATCATGACCAGAGCTGAAGTCAGAGGCTTAACTGACTGAGCCTCCAGGTCCCAAAAAAGGAAATAATTATTATATGCTGGTGTAAATGATTGTTGATGGCGTACAGAGACAGAGAATCCCACGAAGGGCTGGTCAATCGGGGACAGTTTCCTGGAGCAGATGACTGAATGTAGACTCCGAGAACGAGTGGACAGTAGGAAGGAAAGGACAGAGCTAGGTGTTGCAGGCAGAGGAAGAGCATAGGGCAAAGCAGGAATGAGAGGGAATATGACCTAATTCATGAATTCTACGTGGTATTTGTACCCAACAAACTTCCTCACGTGGAGAAGGCGTTTCCATAAGTAACCACTGGAAAGCGTGACAGGGGAAGGTGTTTATCTTTGTCTTCAAGTCGGCTATTTCCACCACTCTCTTTCATCATCCTTCTACCCCTTGCATTCTGTGAATTTTCTCCTTCTGCTCAGAAAATGGTCTGATTGTATTTCAATTTAGGAAAGTAACTTGGTGTAGTGAAAGGACAGGACTAGTGTCATAATTTGCAGGTCCCAGTGCAAAATCAAAATATGGGGATCTGCGTTCAAAGATTAATAATCATTTCAGATGGCAACAACAACAGAACATTAAGCCAAATGTTGGGCCATTGGAATGTATCTCCCTGTGGAAAGATGGTACTTGGAAAGCCACACAGTCTCCAAATCCTCAGCTCTCCACTTATTTCTCTTGCTTCTCATCTTCATGGTGCTTGTTTTTAAAAATAAGACTATAATGATTGTGATGCTGAGTTGTTGTGAGGCTTAGAGATAATGTTTGTGAAACCTCGGCCCGTAGTTGGATTCTGAGAATGATATAGATGACTAACAGTTTCCTCCATGTTGTTCCTTTCAACAATATTTACATTTCATTATTGCATCATGTTTTAAATCTGAAGAGTGATTCCTTTTAAAAGACCTTCTTGGAATGTTCTCATGTGAAAGAATGACATGTGAGGAAAATTTTTCAAGAAGTTAATACTAATAATAGTTTATATTGATTGAGAGCTTACTCTGTGCTTGGTTCTGGGGTAAGTGCTGGCGTTTGCAGAAAGTCCTACCATTCATTTGGTGTGCTCGCATGACCTTTACCTGATATATTCAACCTCTTCTTAACAAACTCCCATATAAAATCTCCAAAGCATTCTAAAATTATACATTAAATAGAAATTAGTCATTGCACATTTTTAGCAAAGCAAATTACAATCTCGGTATTTTTTTCACAGTATGTAGGTGTTTGGATTTTGGATTGGTGAGCAGAAAAAAACCCCAAAATATTTCCAATGATTAGATATTCTGGTTTGTCTGTGTAGTTTTCACATTTCAGGTGAAATAGAGATGAAGGAGAGAATTTAATGATGCTATGAAGAATTATACGTTAGTCAAGAAAATGTCCCGTGCGTTTTTCAAGTGCTTGCATTATTGTCTGAGCTGATAAAGGCACTGCTCTTTGAAAATACAGGAAACATATTTCCAATCAGTTAACAAGGATTTGGGAGGGAGAGATGCTATAGCAGTAGATGGAGAAAATCTGTTGATTTTTTATTCCCAGGTTCATGCCAATGGTGGACATACTGGGGATGGTCGGGAAAGCAAGCACCAGGAATATTAATTTAATGGGGTAAGCAGACTGTCCTACTGATTTTTACCAAGTAGATTTCCCTATTTAAAAACTAAGAGGCTGCAAGGCCTCTGGGTGGCTCAGTCTGTTGAGCTTCTCACTTCGGTTCAGGTCGTGATCTTGCAATTAGTGAGTTCGAACCCCACATTCGACTCACTGCTGTCCACCTGTGAGCACAGAGCCTTCTTTGAATCCTCTCTCTCTGAGCCTCCCCTGCTTGTTGTGCTATCTCAAAGAATAAATAAAACATTAAAAAAAAGCAAAAACAAAAAACTAAGGACTGGGCTTATTTTTCTTCACCTATAAAATGATGCTCAAGTAAGTACCCTTTCATCTCTCACATCCTTTAGCTGGGATTCATAGCAGTCAAGTTTTGGGCTTATGAACTTCAGTGTATCATCTCAAAGTTGTCTTCCATGCTCTGTCTTTGCCTTAAGTGATGTTTCTTACCACTCTTTGCCGAACAAAGACACCGTTACCCTCCTTCATTGTGTATTTTGTTTTTCCACCTCAACATTGTTTTATGACCTTTTTTTTAAAATCCCATTAGTGGAATATGGTTTGCTCAGTCTAATCTGTACCAATGCATGTGTAAAGTTGTCTGGTTAGTAATAAATTGGAAGTTTATTTTGGATGGCAAAGATATCCTCAGTTCACTTAGTTTTGGTTTTTTTTTTTTACAGTTGGAAGTCACCAGGCTGTCTCCAAAAGAGCTTTCTATTACTTTTCACTTCTCCACAGAATAGCTGGTTTGTTTACCTGGCAAGATCATACATATTCTGGGGCCTTCTGGGCGAGCCCTATCTGACACCTCAGGAATGTGAGAGTTGGTCAGGGTGGTCTTGAAATTCTTACCTGAAATACTTAGGGCCTCTTGGCTTTGAGAGAGTTGCTACAGTGTTATCCAAGAGCCCATTAGGACATAATTCAATTAGAATCCCTAGGGAAATGAGGTTTGGAAAGCAGAACTCAGATTTCCCTGCTTCTTCCCATGGACCCAGGAGAGACATTCTCTAGGTAAATATAGCTCCTGAATTTATCTAAACCAAACATTTCCTGAAGGAAGTCCTGGCATGCTGGCATGTGGGCCAGCTTGGGCATAGGCACTTTTTTTTTTTTAATCAGGGAGCCTTGATTTTAATAATTCTTATTTATTAATTTTACAGTGTGCTGACTAAATTAGATAATTTAGTTTTAACCCTCATTGCTGTATTTCAATGAATACATATATTCATTATATACAATATATATATATTGAACATTGTATTCAATGTTTCCTTATAAAAGCTAGTTACTGTTCATCTTGTATAAAATAGACATCAAGTGTCAGAGCTATTCATATATACAAATATAATATATAAATGACATATAATCTATATAATAACATATAATATATAAAGAGATAACTGCCAAACTAGTTGTTCACAGTTCCATATGTAACTTTATCAAATCATACGTGCTCTTAAAGAATTGTCTACTCCACCAAGCTGAATATTGGAGCTGAATTCTTGGTGGAGAATATTTACTACACTGTATTTATGGTGTATCTTTAAAATTTTCTCAAATGTTCATTTATTTTTGAAAGAGAGAGAGTGTGTGTGAGCAGGGGTGGGACACAGAGAGAGGGAGACACAGAATCCAAAGCAGGTTCCAGGCTCTGAGATTTCAGCATAGAATCCCATGTGGGGCTCAAACTCACAAACCGTGAGATGATGACCTGAGCTAAAGTCCAATGCTTAACTGACAGATGCCCTGTGGTGTATCTTAAAGTATATTTAAATAACTCAATTGACTATAAGTTGACATAGTTCTAGCTTGTAGTTAGTGAGACTATTTGAGAAGTCTTACTAATCTTGTGAAGAAACCTAGAAACTTTTGTAAGCTTCTGTGAGCAACCGATCCAGGTTGGCTCTAAGTACTGAAAGGCTTGATCAGATAACAGAGCTAATATGCAGACACCATGAGTTTCTTTTACCATTCCTTTTATCTGAGGTGCTGAAGATTGGCACAGCCAGGAATGGGTTGTTGTTGCTACAGAGGTATAAGAGAGTTCCACACAGGTCCTTAGTGTAAGGTGGTACTGGATTGACTTGGGGACATGTGCAGTGGGTTTCATCATATTGTAATAGTCATGCCATTTTTAGTGCTGGGTTTCTAAAAAAAATTATAGCAGTTAAGTGAGCTCACTTCATCCTTAACCAGACAGCACCCAAATATGATGAGGTTTTGTACTCTTCAACTCTAAGCTTCTACTTTCTCATCTATAAATAGAAGGATTGAATACTTACATTCTCTTCCATCCCTACATATGAATTTCCTCTTTATCAATGCACATTTTGGAAGAATCTACCTTGTCTTTGATGCCACTTATTAGATGTAAGAATAATTTTTTAAGGTCTTGTCTTACTTAGTTGTTAACAAGTATGGATGACTCATGTTTTGAGATGTGGTCGAGGAACATGGCAACCTCCCTATTTACCCTGCTCTAGAGAGCCCTCCACTTTCCTTGGGAGTGGGCAACTTGTTTTGTTTACCTGATGGCAGTTTTCAATATCGCTGCACCCAGGTTGGTGAATTGTAAAGCCCCACTCCTGTTGTAACACTGTCATTTAGGCACAGAGTTGCACAGTTATACAAGGTTGTTAGATGATTTTGCACTTGCTTTGGTGATTGGTTCTCCAGGAAGATTCACACTGAATTATTTCTTAATCTGGATGACACATTTGGATGAAACAGATTTGTTGGTGGAAACTTGAAATCTATGAAGCTATGTTTCATCTAGCCTTCTGTGCTATGCCATTACCATTTAGACATCCATTAGGATTTATATGCTATGATAGTATAATCCAATTTGCATATTCACCAAGTAGCCAGAAATTATTGCTTTTCTTCCCTTTGATGCTGTGAGGTCAAATCTTCTGACATGCATACTGAAGTTTGTATGATAATTATCTTCTGGAGATGTGACTACTATAAAACATTCATTTTTCATTGGCATTTGTGAGGCTATTACATATGTTCTCGTGATAATGAACCACTAGTAGAACTTGAAGAGAAAAGAAGAGATAAACTGAAGTAGGACAGATGAATTCCTTAACAACTAAGAGATTTCTGGGAAGAAATACTGGACAGAAACTTATTAAAAAAATAAAGCCAATGAAAATGAGCTTTCATGATATTCAGTGCCACATAGTTCACAACCCAATTGTTTAAATGAGATTATTTTGATATTCATCTCAGTCTATAATGCACGTGGAGTTATTGCTACTTGATATATTAAAAAAGGAGATTCATAGATGTTTATTTGCCAAAAGAAAATGAATAAATGATATGAAACTGATTCTAAGTGTAGTATTTTGTTTTTGAATGAAACCTGTTTGATTGCTCGTATAATTGGTTGACTCCAAGACAAAAGTACCAGACCATCAAAGAAAAATTCTGGAGTTTGCTTGAGTTTACATACACTCTTAAAGTGTGCTGCTTCATTCATTTGAAACAGTCACAGAAACCTCTTTCTTTTTTGTGTGTGTTCCCATAAAATCACATAAAATTTGACTTACAGTTTTCATAAAATTTACTTAAATTTCAGTCCTGGCCAGCACCATGTACAGTACTCTTCAAAGGTAGTTGTTAAGTCTGTGGTTTTTAGCAGCATATTCTTGTTGTTCCATCACATTCATTGTAAGAGTTCTTTCTTTCTTGAGTAAATTGGAAGGGTCTATTTGTTCCTTGTTTCTATTTGGGATGGCCGCATTAATCCTTCATCAGCATCATGATCCTCTAGACTCCGGTCTTCCAGGCATGATATCACTCCTTTGTCCAGTGTTTTATCAGTCTTAGCACTGAGATCTCACCTCATTGGATACTTTCTAGTTTGTCTGTGTCTTTTTTACAATATATCAGCTATGAGCGAACAGATGCGGAGGGTGGTGAGAGTTTTCCATGCCTTGTTTGAGATCCTGTACTTCATTCTTTTGCAAGTTCCTAAATGTTGTTGCTAAATAAAGTACATAATATGGTGGTTAGTTTATCCAAAGATTATCATTTCCAAATTATTAAATAGTTCAAGACACCTGGGTGGCTCAGTTGGTTAAGCATTCGACTTCAGTTCAGGTCATGATCTTTGGGTTTATGGGTTTGAGCCTTGTGTTGGGCTCTGTGACGACAGCTCAAAGCCTGAAAAGCCTGCTTTGTTTGGATTCTGTGTCTCCCTCTCTCTGCACTCCCCCACTTATACTCTGTCTCTCTCTCACTCTGTCTCTCTCAAAAATAAATAAACATAAAAAAGTGTTAAAAATTTATTAAATAGTTCAACCTTTCACTGATTCTTTTTCTGCCACTTAGGAGGGAATCTATCATCACAACAAATAAATTTATTTAGTGCAATACTTTCAGTAGAGTGACATTTTCGCCGGATGTCAGGATAGTAAAATTTTTCCATTCACACCTTATATGTCCTCTGCGCTGTTGAGCTTCAGAAGTGAGAAGTAGGAAAAAATGGCATGTGGTTGTGTTGTTATACTTCTCTTTTAGTTTCCAAGGTTTGGGCCTTCTATTAGCTTGATTAAAATTTTTCTATAAACAAGTTGACTCCTGACATAATTAGGAGAAGCTAAGATAAATGGTAACAAATAGAACTATACAAGGATTGACTCATTTTATTTGAAGGAGACTCAAAACGTTTCATTTAAATGTAATTTTCTCTTTTGCTAACATGACTATTTGAAACAGATTTTTTAATCAAATATCCATATCGATCTTATTGATTTTATAAAGTCATAAAAACTGTTTAAAGTTATTTAGAAAATGCAGATTCTCTAAGGAATCAAGTCCCATACCTCTTATCTGGCATGGAATATCTTCCAAATGAGTTTCATTCCTGGGCTTTGCCATGTATCACGTCAGGAGGGTTAGGCAAGAAACTTAAAATCTCCTTATATGTTTATCTGCAAGAAAGAGCATATCTACCTCATAGAAGTCTTGGGAGGATTGCACAAAAAGTGAAACCTATAGCAAAGTAATCTGGCTCCTTGCTTTTAATAATCCTAACAGCAACCCTTGACTTGAGGCAGGCCAGGCAATTTTGTCACCGTTTTTCAATATACTGTTACGATTTCCATCCCATGTCTTAGTTCTATCGGTGTCTCCTGCCTTGGCTTTTGCTAGTCTGTTTCATATATCTAGAGCCTGATCTGTTTTGGGGTCTGTGAAGGCATTCCCTGATTACTCTCCCTTTTAGTGATCTGTCCTGTTTATACTCAGAAGACACTAAGTTTGTCAATAATTTTGGCACTGAGTTAAACGTACTGTGTATTCTTGTTTGACTTCTATTTTATGGCTATGCATGACTTGTTCCTTATGCAACTGAAAACTCATTCTTCTACTTTGTCAAACATGCCACTGTGCAAAAACCAGGACCTCAATAATGGTTATTTAATTTAAAGAGTTATCCAATCAAGAAGCCAGTGTTTTGGCTTTCACATTTGTAATATGACTTTAGGGGTAGAACTTTCCTATTCACTCCATAAATATCTTTGGAGAAATAGCATGTGGAGTAAAAAGTATTAGAATAGCTTTTGAGAGGAGATATTAAGTAAGGTCAAGAGAAAAAATAAAGGAAAATTTTGCTTATTTAACGGTTTTATATACTGATCCCTCTGCATGCTGACCTTTGGAAAATGCTTTGAGGTAACAAGAAGGGTTGCAGTATGTCTACCATTTTAGAAAAAAAAGTACAAGATGAAAAAGGGAATTATTTTGAAATATTCATACCATGGAGACATTTGGAAGAGCTTGTGATTCTGGAAGGGGTAGAAATGGCACCTTTACTGATAGTAAAACATATTTTTGTTTTTCATTATCAGCTGTTTGCTCAAGGGAGCTGAAAACAAAATATTTGTTTGCATTTTTCTTTTTGCTTTTTTCACAGGGGTGTAAATATTTTGAGCATAGAGTTTCAATTTTGAAAGGATGAATATATTTTGGGAATATCACACACATTAAATAAATTAAGTTTTTGCTTGATAGTGATTAGCACACTCCACATGTTACAAGTTTTTTTAAGTGTATTTATTTTGAGATGGAGAGAGAGAGGGAGAGAGAACACGAGAGCACATGAACAAGCAGCAGAGGGCCAGAGAGAGGAAGAGAGAGAGAATCACAAGGAGGTTCTGCACTGTCAATGCAGAGCCTGATGTGAAGCTTGAACTCATGAACTGTGAGACCATAATGTGAGCCAAAATCAAGAGTCTGACACTTAACCAACTGAGCCACCCAGGCACCCATGCATGCTATGCTTTAAACATTAGTATGCTATTTGGAGGGATGAGAGGAAGAATAAAAGGCTAGTAATCACCATTGATACTTGGAAACTAAACTGAGAAAAATGCTGATTTTTTTCTAGCAGTTGAATTTCCATAGGTTATTAGTAAAACTTGTTTCCAATGGATCCATTGGGCTATATTATCAATATTATTTTATTTAATGTTTTAAGTGATTATACATAGGTGTTGTTTTCTAGAAGATGAGATTGTTTCCTATTTCATTATTTGACTGATGGCTTATTATTTCCTTGTGTGTTAGAGTAGCCTAAAAAATAATGGAAGAAACATGAATTTACCAAAGGGATTTGGGAAGGATAATTATTTGTTTTCCATCTTTACCCGATATATCTGTTCAATTATTTTATTTTTATAGATTTAAATTTATTTTATTTATTTATATTTTTTTAATGTTATTTATTTATTTTTTAGAGAGAGAGAGACAGAATGCGAGTGGGTGAGGGGCAGAGAGAGAGAGGGAGACACAGAATTGGAAGACAGGCTCCAGGCTCTGAGCTGTCAACCAGAGCCTAACGTAGGGCTCAAATTCACAAACCGTGATATCATGATCTAAGCCAAAGTGAGACACTCAACCGACTGAGCCACCCAGGCACTTCTAGATTTAAATATTTTAACTGCATTAACTCACACTTCAAATTCAACAGCAAAATACTCTCTGATATTTTTTCAGATGCAACACTAATTTTATCAAGCATTTTGGAGAAATATTTTGTTACAGTTTTATTTTCAACACAAAAATGAAAATATAATATTAAATGTAGTAAATAAGTAAATTGTGGGATTTTCTCCCAATACAATGTTTTAATATTTTTTTTAATTTCAAAACTTCCCCATAATTATGATAGACAGAACTGAAGCCCTTTCCTAGAGGAGATGAACAAAATTCTTGTTTGATCAGTGTTTTTTTTTCCTGTCCTTGCTTACCAGCACCAGATAAGGCAATTCTTTGAGGGCATTTTACCTCTTTTTTTCCTTCCAATAATCAAAACAAAAAACAAAAATCAATTATTGAATGCCTTGGTACTCTGTACAGTAGAAAGGTATGTCAAAGATGCCACAGGCGTTGTTTCAAGGAACACGTTTGAGCTTATGTGGGAAGATCATATATACATAGCAAGTCAACTCTACAAGAAAATCTTATGAAATAAGAAGTAATATACTTCATTTAAGTATAAAGGACAAATGGCAGGTAGCAACGGCTTTCATTTTGAAAGGTTTTGAAACCATCGAATAGAATATCCAAATCAATACTTTATTCTTTAACATTTATTTATATATTTTGAGTTGAGGGAGGGGAGAGAGCAAAGGAGAGAGAGAATCCCAAGTGGGCTCCGTTCTCAGTGCAGAACCCCACATGATGATCAGAATTGCTCAGTGCAGAACTGCACACAGAACCCCACCACCATGCGATCATGATCTGAGCCAAAATCAAGAATATGATCACTGAGCCACCCAGGTGCCTGCAAATCAGTGATTTAATGTATGTTTTTCAGGGTGAAAAATGACTACCCATTACACATGGTATTGCCATGTGACAATATGATCAATTTAGAAATTCCAGCAAGTTTTCAATTTGAAATTATGAGATACTGAGAAGTAACTGCTGGGAGATATTATATATATATACATATGTATACATACATATACATATACATAAATACATATATATATATGGCAAGAGCACATACAATTATATCTCATCCAACTTTACTGTTGGTGCCATCTTGTGTCTGTATCATCCAGCTCCGATGGTTGGCCCACCAATGTGAATTGTCCTAGCATAAGCATACTTTTTCTTTCAAGCACACTCATGAGAATATAAATAAATCAGAATTTTACTGAGGAATTTTTTTTTAGTAGGCTGAAGATTCTTTCCATGTGATTATTTAATGCAAAACAATGTCTACATTCTAAGGTGTCTAGTTTTTCACTTCGTATGCTATGCTATTGTTTAGTTTTAATTGCTAATAAAAATGGTGGACCTACTTTGTAAAGGAAAATGATTGTTTAACAAAAAATATTCTTGGAATGCTTGAGTGGTTCAGTCAGTTGAGTGTCCCACTCTTGATTTCAGCTCAGGTTATGATCCAGGGTCATGGGATTGAGCCCTGAGTCAGACTCCATGCCGATGTGGAGCCTGCTTAATATTCTCTTTCTCTCTACTTCTGCCCCTCTCCCCCACTCATGCTCTTTCTCTCTAAAATAAAAAAAATAATAATATAAATAAAAACTAAAATGAAGGAAAACATTCTCAAAATAATGTAGTTTTGCTTTGTTTTGTTTTACATGAATTCTTTTTTGATTGGTAAAAAATATGGTCTTTGGAATTCATCTTATTTGAGGTAGTAGTAAAAACGGCTTGAAGAAGATATGCCAGATGTGTGACTTGGCTGTCTTCATCAGTCTTGAGAAAATAGAGTGAGCAAGGGTAAGTCCAATAGATGTTGAATTACTTTTGCGTGTGGGATTCTAGTTAATGAGACAATGTCTGGATGCAATTATTTAGAAAGTTCTTGACCTTTTATTTACACAAGTTGATATAATTATGATTTCATGAGGAATGATTTTGAAATTCTCAAACCAATTTTAGTCGTCTGTTTATAATGTGTCTTTTACTTCAGGAATCCTGAAGTGTTTTCTACTTTTAACTTTCGTACTGAATCTTTAAGAACTCATGTGATTAGCTTCAAAGTGTCTTAGTTTAAATTCCCATTTCAAATGATCTTGCTTACTTACAAAGGGAATTTCAAACAGTATTCTGTGATCCCCAATTCAAGCACCCTCTCATTGTTTTCTTTTATATTTATGACAAGAAAGAGGGAAAATAAATGTATACATAATAGTACTTCTTGGCCAGCTAACCAAACTTAGCAGTCAAGTCGCAACTTCAAAAGCCATTCCTTGCATGTAAGTCTTTTCTTCTAAAGCTTTCCTACCCTGCACAGTTGCCACTAGCCTCCTATAGTTCCTGAGCACTTGAAATATCCATAGTCCAAATTCAGGTGTGCTGTGCATGTAGAGTACAAATGAGATTTGGAAAAGATAACAGGAAAAAATAAAGTAAAATATCTCAATAATTTTCATGTTAATTATGTTTTGAAAATAATATTTTGTACATGTTAAGTTATATAAAATATGATACTATTTTAACTTTAAATATCTAAAGATGTTTACCAAGGGTTTGCATTATATTTCTATTGGACAATGCTGTTCCAGACATGAGTTCATCTTCCTAAAGCAGTATTAATGCCTCAAGCCATGATGATTTCATCTTTTCTCTTCATGATCTTCCATTCCTGACATCCCTCACAACACCTTGTGTGTTGGCTTCCACAAAAATCCTACTGAAATTTCTCAACTTCCCCTGAAAGTAACCAGCAACTTTCTAATTAACAGATTACTTCATTTCTTACTCTCTTACTCTTTCTGGTTGTTTTTCCCCCTTTTCTCCAGCATTTGGCAGTTTTCTTTTTCTTTTTTTAATGTTTTAATTATTTTTGATATTGAGAAAGACAGAGCATGAGAGGGGGAGGGGCAGAGAGAGAAGAAGACACAGAATCTGAAGCAGGCTCCAGGCTCTGAGCTTATCAGCATAGAGCCTAACGCAGGGCTCAAACCCATGAACGTGAGATCATGACTTGACCCGAAGTCAGAGGCCCAACCAACTGAGCCACCCAGGCGCCCTGGCAGTTTTCCTTTTAAATTTTCCTTGTACTGGTTTCCATCCTATCATTCTGATCCTCTCTTCTCCTCATTTTTATCCCTCAGCTAATATCATAAACATGTTTTTTTCTGCTAAACGAGTGTTTATGTTTTTTTTTTATCACATTGCTAAAATTGGAGATAGTGTAGGACAAAACTCTTTTCATCCTGCCTTAACACACTGCGCTATCTGTGTCTCTTAAGGTTGAGGTTTATGGCTCCCTGTTTGTAGAGATTACTGCTCATTGCAGAATCATGTCCATAGTGAACTATTCTTACTGATGAAATTATGCTGAATGCCACAAATACATTGGAATATTCAAGAGCCACTCCTTCTGAAAGTATCAAATTATTCATCATTTGAACTGTTATCTCTGTGTAGACGACTTCCAAATATATGTCCTTCTCTCTCCTAAGCACCAATAGTACATCTCCAATTACTTGAAATTCACATGTAAATTCCACCACCACCAAATATATTCAAGATTTATCTTCACTTTCATCTCTACTCTTCTGTTTCCAATGGGATCACTTTGATTTCAGCCAACGAGGCTCTAATACTTTCAGATATTATTAATAAAGAGGCTTTTCCCCCTCATTTGACCTCTGTATATAAACTAGGCTGCATTGTTAACTGTAACCTCTGTATCTCTCCAGCTCATATTCTCCCAACTTCACCCTTTCTATTGTCTCTAGCCTATAGTATTGTTGATCAAGTGTGTGACATCATAGATTTCAGGACAAATGAACCTTCTAAATGATATCCTTGCCTGGAACTTTCTCCATTTGTGTTTGAAAACAAACAATGGCAAAAGAAAGGAGCCAAAAAAATTTTTTGAACATTTACTTCAAAGTTATTGGTTATAAATAACCAAATGTATATGGTTATAAAGTTAAAGATCCATCTGTTGTGGTTTTTAAGGCTCTTTATGTGTTGTTTTCAAACTATTCCTTGATTTATCTTGATTTTTCTCCTACTTCAGTTTAAATGATATAGTCACTAATCTTTTATGCCTGTGGTGTTCCTACCAATGCCAGGAAGGAATCTCCTCTCTCTGCCCAACCCCACCCAGCCCCTGCCCCATTCTCCATTTGCAAGTCCCTCTGCTGTTCCAGAGCGCTCTCAAATGCCATCTCTTCAGGAATATTCTGAAGGTTTCTCACAGCCACTAGTTCTCACTTTTAACTCCCGTGGCTTTTTCTCATCAACTTATAAAAATGCCATTTATCACATTGTAATGGTATTATGGTTATCCATAAACATGTTTTGTATTTTAGTTACTCTGCTAAGAAAACAGGACCCATGTCCGATTCAACTTTGTGTACTGCAAAACTGGACACATAAGATGTAATACATCATGTATTATAAAACTTCAGTAAGTATTAAGTGAATGAGTGTACTCATGCAGATCAGATCTATCAAGAAAACAGTGTCACTGATACAGTCCTATTGTTAAGATTGTGTATCCATATCCTATGTATATATCTAGGTTAACTATTGAAAAAAAGAGAAAGCATTAATATTCATTTGACTCCATCTTTCACAGAAGTAGCAATGCACTTTGAATGTATTAAAAAGTTTTTAATGTTCTTGTTCTCTAACCCTCGCAAATACACCAGACCATATTCCATTTGTTTTTGTGCTCTCATGAGGTCCTATGTTCCCTGAGTTTTCAATCTATAATCCCTCATTATATTTGGTTAAATGTGATGATTTTTTTTTCCTTAAACTCTCACTAGGCTTTTCATGTGTCTTTCTGACTCATCCATAAAAAATGCCCCTGTGCACATGGCCTTTAATATTATGCTTTTGTACTTTTGAGGGGGTATACTACCACATACTTAATATACACTCAACAAAGTTTGGAATGAATCTTATGTGTAATTGGCCTTAGAGATTATTTATTCTTTTAGGGCACGTCACAAAAGCCTCGGCAATAATTTTCCTCTTCCTGTAAGTTTTATTTCAATCCTTATCATTATTGGGTTATTGGAGACAGCCACAGCTATTCACAAAATTGCTTGAGGTTGATGTCTAGAAAATACACGCATACTTCTATGGTCCTACTGACATTTTACTCACTGCTGTTGATGCAGCTGAGTGCTTTCTCGTGGCTAGTACCACAAAGATAGATTTTTAAAGCATTTTATATGACCTTTTAATATAAAGTGAGATATGAAATGAGCAGCAATCATTTACAGCTGCCAAAAATGGTATACAGGATGTCTTTAATTTTCCTGAAAGGCACAACGTGGCTAACTCCTTGTTGCCGACTAAAACAAACTTTAGTTTTGTTGTGTTATATATAAAGAAAAAAAGATTTGTTGTATTATAATGAAAAGGCACACTTTTGAGATGGATTCCTTCATGGGATATAAAAATAGTGAGACATTTTCCTTGGGGTCTAGATTACTTAAGGAATAAGGGGACTGTTTGGTGAAAGACATTAACTCTTTCAGGCCACAGGGCCTCATTTGAGCAATACCTTTGACAGGTATGAAGGGACAGATATTCAAGAGTTTAATTTTGTAAAACAAATTTTAATAGGTGTGTTCTGTTTGACTTACAGGAAAGAATTTTATGGACTTGGATTATATGCAAACATACATTTTAAGAGAATAATGTGGATTCTTTATGATGACAAATGTATAATTTTGTAAAATACTTTTTAAGAAAATGCCATACTGTAATGAAAAACTTCAAAAAGACTAGTTTACTCTAGGAACTAACCAATGCATTGGGAGACTTTTACCACTTGGCATTATTGTATATTTAAAAAACTCTTGCTCCCTGATTCTGTTCAAATCACTTGCTGGTGAAAAAATAGTTTCACTAACTCCTGATATGTACCCGTGCAGTGTTCAAGTTTTCACAGGGGATCTAAAAAATAAACATATCAAATAGCAGTAACCACTTTAGACAAAGTGAAATTCAGGCATATATGATATATCATTCATTACTTAGTATTTCTGAACATCATTTCTTTTTCGGGAACCTTGCTATATGTTTAAAATATAATCTGGAAGTGATACTGGGAGAGGAGTTCCAATTAGAGGAAATGATATGAGTAAATATATAGAAGGTGGGCAGTATCGGTGGGAACACGGAGAACACATGATAATAGAAGATGATGGAATGGGAGTTTAGGATCAGACCACAAAGGTTTTCTGGTGCATGCTAAGGGGGTTGGAAATATAGAAGAGTGGTTGGTAAACTGCTTCTGTGGAGACCTAGATGGTAAATAGGTATTTGTGGGACATATAGTCTTTGTCACACCTATGCAACTTTGTCTTTGTGCAAAGGCAGCCAGAGACAATACATAGAGAAATGAGTATGGCTGTGTTCCTATAAAACTGCATTTACCAAAACAGGTAGGTAATATTCGGCCTGTAGACTATAATTTGACCTCTGCTCTAGGGAATGGGACCCAAATGATGGCTTTTTAAGTAAAGAAGAGAGGTAGTTTCACTAAAACTGAAACAAGGACAGTGGAAGAGATAATGAATGAGAGGGACAGGTTTGATAGAACCTTGGACATGGAGATGACAGATTTCATGAAAAATTGAAGGTAGAGGGAAAAAGGCAGCAGATACTTTTGATACTGTAGCCACAGTATATAGCTATAGATACTGATGGAATTAAGATTACCAAAATCTTGGAAGGTTGGCATAGAGATCAAATATAGGTCAAATGCATTTCATAGAGGTACATGTAAGATCCTGCATTGAAAGAGTTAAAAATTATTTATTTAGCAATGTTATGTGTGAAAATTATTTGGAGATTGTAGTTGACTACATGCTTAATTATAAGTTAACAGTTCAGGGAGGCAGCATGAAAAGGGGAAACAGTAATGAAATGATCTAAGAAGACCCCTTGGAATTATACAAGCTAAGATTAATTATTCTATTTGATCTTTACAATAACTCCTGAAAAATGTAAGCCATATAGTTTTCTTTTTATAGAGACATAATCTGGGGGAATTCAGGGCTAAGTTTCTTACAAAAGGGCATCCAGTTGGATCGAGCATTTATTCTCATACCTTCCCAATATTTTAAACTCAAGTGGTGATAATACCGGAGGCTATTATTTGGATATTAAAGTTACAACTATGAGAATGAGCTGAGATGGTTATTCTATAGTACCCTTATATACATACATATATGTGCATAATACAGACAGACAGACAATACATAAAGGAACAAATGTGAATTAGACAACACTGTGCAAGGAAAGTAAACATCTCTTGATTGAACGGATTTTGTTTATATTTTACTTTGCATGCACGTAGTAGGGCTAAGCTAACTTGGAATTAGAGGACTTGTTCTTCATGTGATTAAGAACATACGTTTTACACAAATTTTTATTGTTTTATTGCTTTTATGTACTTAGCTTGAAAAAGAAATATACAAATAATTTAAATACTTGATTCTTCTTGAAGTACAGGGCTGTAGGTGGACTAGGCTGATAACCCCAGGTAATGACCCTTGTCTTTCTTTGGAACAACTTCACCCTTTTGGCTGCTTTATTTTTCTTGTTTTAAAGTTAGTATAGCTGATCAGCTGTTATTGTATCACAAGGAAATGTCTTTGATGTTATACATTCTTTCATAGAAATAATGCGCATGTCCAGAATAATTTGGGAAGATGATTTTTGAAAGGAATAGCAATAAAATGTTTATTCCACATTATTTTAAAAAGTTTTTTTATGTTTACTTATTCTCGAGACAGAGAGAGAGAGAGAGAGAGAGAGAGAGAGAGAGAGCGAGCCTGATTGGAGGAGGAGCAGAGAGAGAGGAGACACAGAAACCAAAGCAGGCTTCAGGCTCTGAGCTGTCAGCGCAAAGCCCAACACAGGGCTCAAACTGACAAACCATGAGATCATGGCCTGAGCCAAACCGAAGTCAGATGCTTAACTGACTGAGCTACCCAGGTGTCCCCTCCCACCCCCACATTCTTATATTTAGGATTCATTACTAAATCAGAACAGTTTTGCATGAGGTGGAATTAGGAGTGTATGTTTCTGAAACTCAGATACCCATCAGGTTTAATCTGCTTTAAACTTTATAAACAGTTTTAGGAAGTTTTATAATTTTTGTTGTATTTTGAATTATTGATACTTAATGTTCTTTTTCTAGTGTCACTGAAAACCTCATCACCTTATGGAAATACATTATCGACTTTGCCCATTCCTATTTTATTGTCAGATGGTGCTGAAGTTTCATTCTGTTGTCCACATGTCCCTCACTGTGCCTTGCTATTGTTTTGTATAGATTCCATAAGCCCTGAGTAATATTTAAATAATATTAAGTGATGTAACATAAATAGCAGTGTGCTGGCATGGAAATAATTTTGGGATGTCTTCATTTGATGGATATCAATCCTGATCACAAGTGATGGACCATCATCACCTAAGATTCTTGTCAAGGTCATTGCCATGTTGATGCTTTCCTTCCTGCAAATACATTTAATTTTCCTAAAGAGGAGGACTGTCTTATTATTTAATCATTATTGTGTGTGGCTTTTGAAATAATTATCTTCTAAAATTACATGCTTGAAATGAAATTTTACGCAACCTGGATTTTTTCTGTTCCTCTTGACATTCTAATCTATCAGTATTTTCTGTCCTATGTGTGGCCTAGAATGTAAGGTTTGGTTCAGAAATGCCAGTTCAGAACCGATGATTTATCAAAAGAGGAGTATGAAAAAGAAAGCATGTTCATTTTGGGAACACTTTATTCTAACCACATTTGCACTCTGGGACATGAAATCATTTCACTTCATCTATACAAATGTTTAATGCAGGTCCTCCAACTTAAGTGAGGTACACTAGGTGATCTGTAAATCTCCCCTTTCTTGTCCATTGCTCATAGACTTTTCTATATTCTTTTACTTAGAAGTCTTTTATTGATTTGAGGTGAATTATAGGACAGACTAAATAAAGAAAATAACGCCTTCCATATGATTTTCATTCACGTTCTGTTACATTGAATAAGGTTGCTAATTATCATATTTAATCTACATAGTTTAAAAAACCCTCAGTAACAAAACAAAACCCGAACAGGTGGTTTGTATTGAAGAAATAAAATACGCTTTATTATTAGAGACTAGAACAATTCTTTTTCTATTACACATTACTTGGGTGGAATAAAGCAGACAGCTCATGCTGGGAAAACTGAGATGTAGAGAATGCAAGAGTTAAAAGACAGACAACGCGCTAGGAGTGTCTCCAGCACGAATCTCAGAATTAGGGTGAACCGTCCAACTTGAATGAATACAAAGCATGAGCTGGTCTGTTGTTTGCTTTCAGTTGTGAAAGTCACTTTATAAATTGAGCATGCTAATGATTTCATCTTTCTGATTAAATTTATAAAGGCGTTTATTTCTCCCATGTTAAATGGATTTGTAAGGGGTTAGTGACAATTATTTTTATTGCTGAGTAGTTCTTTTTTTCTTTTGAAGCACAGTTTTTGTAAGTGAAAATAATGATGATTATGCTGGTATAGTCCTGAGAGTCATTTACTCATTTCCTTAGACTCCTTGCTAACGACATCAACCTAAAGGTGGCTCTCCTCCTAATTTAACACTTAACCTGAGATGTTTAGGTTTTAATTTGGGGAATTTTAATGTTGGGTTCTAAATAGGTAAGCATTTACAAACATATCATCATAGTTTTGTCAGGTATTTACACTGTAAGATAAAGTCCATCATGTTACTAAATAACATTTTCTAAATGTTGAAATTGAATTGTACTGGAGTAGATGTACTCCATGGAAATTGAATGCTTATGAAAGGCACTTCCTTCTGTTTCTTTGTTTTGTTTTGTTTTTCACTTAATTGACATAAAACAGACAGTATGTTTTCAGGAGCCGTAATTTTTGAGAGAGCTGATACATTCATATATTTTAATTGTAGAAGTGCTGGACATGAGGAGTGTTTTGCATTAAATTCCACACCTGATCACATGCCTGTTGGAAGATTTCCAGAGTATGCTCTGGAAGGGACTGTTACTTCCAAGTTGTGCCACTGAAATTAAGATCTACTCCCCAGAGAAGACAAGTGAATTAGCACAGTATGCTTTATGCACAATGAAAACAAACTAATCTGGGTTACTACTTTGCTTAGACCTGTGAAAAGTGCAGTAGCATGTAACTACAGCTGATTGAGTGAATTCTATTTTTATATTAAAAATATAATCAATATAGTTTTTATATTAAAAATAGAATCAATGATTTACTATGTGGCTTTGTTTTAGAGTCTTCTGAAATGCTAAAAAGTCTCCAAAAAGCTAAGGTTTTATGCTAACTCCATTCCAGAGTAATACTCTCTTGCCCTAGCTTTTCCTCATTTTCAACTTTTTATTACACATAATATAAACCAATCAGTATTAATGTTAAAAATCAACGAACATAGAGCCTGCCTCTTTGTATTTTGCTTGTGTGCATCAAACACATTTTGATGAAAAGGAATCATCAATGCTATATTGTTAGCAAACAAATAATAATCACTGAGACATGAAGAAGTATTCAAAGACTAGGAGATTTTGGTGATGAAGACAGGAGAAATAATAGAAATATGCACCAGGGCTGTTGGTGTATCTTGTAGGGAATATCTAGAAAATTAGATTAATCAAGGAGCAGACATTTGGAAGAAAGTTTGTGTGAATGCCTGACAGTCTTGCTCTTTCCCTCATTTCAAATGTTGGCAGGGTAGCAGGCAGCTCCAAGGGAAATGTGCTCCTTTCATACTTGAGTAATTGATGAATTGTATGCAATATGCAAATGAGAATCCATAAATCTTATGAATGACAGCTTAATTTATGTGAGCCTTAATGAATGCAGGATTAGATTTTAATTAAATATCCTCAAAGGCACCCTGAGTAGTAGATTTTTTTAGGCCTTGTTTTTTGAAGACTTGTTTCTCAAGCAATACATTTTACAAAAGCAGAAAACAAGGCAAAGAACTTAGCCTATTATTTTAATAATAAGCATTGTTTCATTTTACATAAAAAGGAGATCAGTTGAGAGCTCCTTAACCAAATATGTACGATCTCTGTATTTTGTACACATTTCACTAAATTTGATTACTTTTAATTACTGCCGGTCTCTGATATCATATGCTATTTTTAATTACAGCAAAGTTATTAAAACTTTACCAAAAAATACACTACAGCTGAAGAGTTGTTTAATAAAAGATCATATTAGATAGATAAACATTTAAAGTATCAAATCTAATTTGACTAAAATAAAGTCTTCCTAACCATTTTTTTAAAACTTTGCCTCTCTAGACAATATCTAATGAGATAAGGTGATAAATCAGACGATTTCATACATGATATTTAATAAGGAGAATTGCATACTAAAATTAGGCTGAAATGATGTATACTCCTGTGCAATAGTTTCCTCCTTAATTCACTTTAATACCGTGAATGTAAATAAAAGTTTTTCAGTTACTATAGATTTAATGATGAATACCATTTCACTTTTCTGTTAGACATCTACATTTAGAATTAGAAAGTTTTAATTTAGTTAGATGAAAATTCACATATGATTTGGTGCTCAGAATCCAGACTTTTATATCTTCCATTTTAAGTATTTTGTTAGTCCCACTAAGATCCGTTTTTTAACTCTCAGCTGTAAAGGTAGTATTTTGAGTTTTATCTCAGTAATACAACATGCACCTATGTGAATAGAAGTTGAAAAAATGCACATTTTTCTCTAAGTGAGATAAACTTGCATAGATTGAAATTGTAAGGGCACCCGGGTGGCTGAGTTGGTGGAGGGACTCCTGATTTCAGCTCAGACCATGATCCTAGGGTGGTGGCGTGGAGCCACATGTCAGGCTCTGCACCGAGCATGGAGCCTGCTTAAGATTCTCTCATTCACTCTTTCTCCCTGTGTCCTGCTTGCTTGTGCTTTCTCTCTCTAAAACAAAAACAGAAACAAAATGTAGTTTATTAAACTTTCAGTTATAAAATGAACAAATTATGCTGATCTAATGTGCTGCGTAGTGACTGTAGTTAACAGTACTGTGTTCCATGCTTGAAAATTGCTGTGAGGTAGGTCTTAAGTATTCTTATCACACACACACACACACACACACACACACACAGAGGGAGATAACTATGTGAGATGATGAATATATTAACATGATAATAGTTTTACAATTTAAGTTGTACCCAACAAATTCTTATAACATTGTATGTCAATAAAGCTGGGAGAAAACATAGTTTGTTCACTTAAGGTGGTGTAGGTTTGCAGGTATGGTATTCACTAAGTAGAATAGAAGCAAGCATAAACATGGCCGTCAGAGTCTTGGACTAGTGGGGTTCTGGGGTGTGGGTATCTAAGAAGTCCTTTGACATTGTATGCCCAATTTTGGGTATATGACAATATGTTTACCAACTAGAAGGATATATAACCTTTAACGGGTTCTTGAAGAGATTAATTATCCCAAAGGATAAACTACTCTAATACAACCCATATTTGCAAATACATACTTAGCAGAATAGAGTATGTATATAAAACAGAACAAATACATGTAATCCAACTGTTACAAATCATATAACTTTCTAAAAATCATGCATAAACATGCATTCTTTAAATCTTCCGTTGACAATTTTTAAATATATACTATTTATTTTCAGAACAATATCCAAGCAAAATATCCTACCTTTTTGCTTTATTCTCAGTGACCATTTCCATCTTAAATATTGTGATATATTAAGGAACTCATTTCTCTAATAGATACTATCAATTCTACCTTAACGAATATATAAAGAACATCCACTGACTAAGTCAAATTTATATGTGCAAAGAAGATGGCAAAATATTTCTTGAGAAAACAAAAGTTTAAAAATATTTTAGAAAACCTCAAGATTTAACTGACTTTAAATTTGCTGTAATGTTGTATCATATGTACTTTAATGGAAATAGAGTTGCAAGTTTTCACCTTGTACTGTATTTGAATGTTTGGTTTTGATTTCCATCTGTTTCAAACTATATTATATAGTTTATTTTTAGGCAGTTTAATCAACTATACTGTGAATATGCCACTCCCTTTCCTGAGAGTTAACAAAGGTATTTTCCCATTAATATTAGGAGTAAAATAATACAGTGGACTCAGAGAAGGAGCAAATTCATGCTTGCATCAAATCGGAGTTCCTAAGATGAGCTTTAAATCTAGAATTTCATATTCAAGTCAATTCATATTTATTTTCTTTCTCTTTCATTGTCTTTTTTGAAACCCAGCTGAATCTGGCTTCATTTTCTTAAAGGCTGCATTGCTCAAAACCATTAAAGCTGTAGCAATGAAGATGCCTTTGTATAAATATGGTTTTCAGAAATAACCATCATGATTTTGCTGGGAAATGTTCAAGTCCTTTTCGTTATACTAATTTCACTTCCAAATTATCATAGAGTTGTTTTCAATTTTTTTGTTTTTAAATACGTTTTACAGGACATATAGGTTGTGTATGTTTTGGTCACTCCTAGCATTCTTTGCCAATTATAACAGCCCTTGCTAGAGGTTCTGCATTTACAGGTGGAGTTGTTGGAGAGAATTGTTCTTTTTTTTTTAATCTAGAAGTTATAGTTAATTTTGGTTGACCTTTATTGTAACATAAAGATTCATGGACGAAGAAAAAATTGTAAGATGAATGCTTTAAACTGTCAAATATTTGAAGACTTTTATTCCTCTAATATGGTCTTTATTGGAGCTAATTGAATCTTTCTTTTAAAAATTAAAATGGCCATAAATCACATAGAATTTTAGTTACAAATTCTTTTACATTTCTTCTCTGTTTAAAACTCGAGGCATTAGGTAGTTAATTTGTTTCATTTGTTATTAAAACAAAATTTTTCTATATATTATTAGATATCAGTAATTCATACTTTATTCACCAGACTTTGAAATAATTCATTTACTTGGTTGTTTAGGTAAATTAGAAAAAATTAGAAAAGGAAGCATATGATGTTTGTACAGCATTTCAAACGTGCCCCCAACTTATTTTGAACAGCAAGTTACCAAACAGGTTTTATTTAAATTTTGATGATTTCAAGCTTTTGTGTTGGTCAGTGGGAGTAATTGGCATGCATTTAATATATTAATTTTAATCATTGTACAAATAATTACTGGTCCATACATGAAAAGATCATTTAACAAAAAGTTTTGCCTCATTGAGGATCACCAGATGGAATTGTCAGATTGAGAAAACTTTTCAATACTTTTTTAGGGGAAGGCTTTCAAATTTCTTTTCATTTGAGCTAAGCAGGATAAACATGATCATAAACTTTTTAGAATTTTTTGATGCTGTGAATCTTTCTATAGTTGCTGCCTTTACTTTGAAAATTAAGATGTTTGAAATAGTTCTCATTAGATAAAGATTTTTATTTCTGAGTGAATGCATGTGAATTATTTTTTAATGCCAAAAGGACTCTTCAGTTGAATCTAAGAAGTTTCCTACCCATCAAAATATTCTGAAAGGAAAGTGAAAACACAAAATTTAAAATAAAAATCTGTCATATAAATTGTGACGTACCAGAGGAGGACTGATGTAGAGTTACAAAATAAATTTAAGCAACTACACCTTACTTAAAAACAAACAAACAAAAAAACTATCAATATTGGCATCTTCTGTTCAGTACTGATTACAAATTTAGTTACTGTGTCAAACGCAAGTCAACATCAAAAGAGCTTCTCGGCATTACTGCTCAGATACCTATTTATCTGTGCTGTCTGAAATTCTGTCTTAAAACATGCCAGCAATATTTGGGGTACCAAGTTTACTAAGACATCTGAGTAGTTTCCATTTTATTTAAGATAGATAAATAGTAGCTGTTCTCTGATTTTGATGCCCTAAGCTATGGGAAAAGTTTAAAACAAATCTGAGAACTTTCAGTTTATTATGCTTTTCCCACTTACAGAAGCATTTAGACAGTACTGCCACTCCTTCACAAAATCTCAAAATAACAGTTATTCTGTCTACTTACTTGGAGAAAACCAGGAACTAATATATTTAAATCCATTGTATAGACGCAAACACCGAGGCCAGAAACTTTCAGATCATACCAACAAGCAAACACTGAAATTTGTAACTCCTAACTCAAAATCCAAACCTCTTTCCTCATCTTGTGAAACTGAATGATAGTGTATAATTAGACTTTCAAGTCTCCATCAACATGTTTATAACTGTTGTTTCTAGGAAGGTGAAATAATAAATGAGAAAATGATGCATCTCTGTTTTGGGGATCATTTTAAATGAATAAAATATTTACATTGATATAAGCCATGCTTATTACAGTGATACTTTTCTATGAATATCCCCCTTCCCAACCATATCCTATCAAGAAAACTATTAAATAAAGGATTTCTTTGATGTTCAGTATGATTTAGTTGCAAGAGGCCACAATTGGGAAACCATCGGAATTTTACATATAAGGGCTTCCATCTCATAGTAATTAAAAGGGAATGCAGTTTCATGAATTATTGCCTTAAATAAAGAAACAAGCAATCTTATATCTCTATTCAAAGATGTAAACCATTGTAGGAAATCTGCTTTTATTAGCAGGCTCAGTAAGCTTCAAGGCGGGGGAATTTAGCGTGATGAAGACAAAACAAAAAGTATTGAACTTTGTAAAATCATCTACCATGTAACTAAGAAAAGGTGAAAGGAAGATAGTTTCCTCATTTTCATCCTGATTGTGTTACCTATGTAATTACAATAACATATAATATAGAAACTCACTTATAGAAAATGACACATGTTGGTTGCATACTGCTAAGAATATTCTTTCTAATATAGAAATTATTCAGAATAGTGATTTATATAGTAGAGTAAAAATAACATAAAGGTATAGGCTTATAATTGCCTAAGAGCTTATTTTCTAATTTTACCCCTATAATAAATATTGCTATGATAGGTACAGTGTTCAAAGGGATTATTGAAGCATTTAGGTATATATTCGTAGCTTTAAGTGTCTATATCACACCCATCAATAAGTAAAATGCTTTAAGATACTGTTAATCTAAAATCTAAAATCTTAAAAGAGACATTATGTGCCTTTTGCAAAAAAAAATTTAAAGAAGAAAAATCTATCAGAATTTCTGACTTTTTAAAAGATATCATAAAATAGATAGCAATCTAAGTTAAAAAATTATTAATTGCACTGCAGGTTTAATGAAATAAACTTGGAAGAAAATAAGTGGTTCTATTTTAATCTTCCTATGAGTCTGGTCATTATTTTGGCTCCTTTGAAATAGTGGTTGAAAATGAAAAGTAGAGATTGACCCTTAATTGTAAAATTGATATAAGAAACCTTTAATACCAGCCGCTTATAATATATGCAAAGTCATACAATTACAGAATTTGGAATGCCTCTAGTTAACCAAATGAGTGAAAGTGGCATTTAAATGTTTGGCCCTTTAATCCGGAGCCCTTCGTAGATGAAAATATGTTCATCTTTTACCTCCCCTAGTGATAATTATAATTGTATTGTTGGATCACATTTTTTGACTCTTGTGTAATTTAGCTCTGTCAGCATTAATCTCTTGGCTGTTCACATCAGTGGAACTAAATGTCTGCTTAATATTATGTAGGTTAGATGGTTGTCATCCTGGTTGGGGAAAAACAATGAAAGAATTTACTGTGGTGTTAGGCAAGTGTATTACAAGGGCACCAGGCCTAATATCTGAACATTTTATACTACAGTGAAATCATATTTTATCACTTGCCAATTTGGAAATGGAGTTTTACTTTCATCATGTGAGGGTGGGTGCTGGATTTGTTTCTTAAATATCCATAGTTTACTTTTCCTTAGTTTTTCCAGCCAGTGTTATTATTATTATTCACCGTACAGTTATTTATAACAGGATGTAGCTGTGGATCATCAAGAGAAATACTTTATATAAAGCAGATTTACATTTTCCTTTCAGTATCTAATAGCAGCTACATTTATCTGGGTGGTGTAGGCACATTCTGACAAGTGGGGGGGGCAGCCTGATATAAATTCACTACTGAAGAAAAGTGAACCTTCTGATAAAGCCATCGCATAACTGATAAGTAAAGTACAGAGAACATAACCATGTGCTATTATGTATCATTTTATTACCTTTATGTTGATCTTGATCTTTCACATGGATAGCAAGGCATTGACAAAGGAAGACTAAATATAGACATTTGTATAATGTACCTTTGGCTATACTGTAATCCTTATATCAAGGAGTAGTTAGCAGGCAAAGGATTCATATTTCATTAAAATACAGATAGTATTCTTTATAGAATCTGAAAACTTAAACACTGTGGAGTGCTTTGGAATTTTAAATGAATGGTTTCCATGTATATTACATTTTAATTTACTTAGTCAAACACATTTGTTAAACATGATTTTGAGCTGAGCCTTGAACTAGACATTGTGGCTGAAAATAGGGCAGCAAGGTGTGTCTTTTGCCTGAGAGAGAGAATATATCATATTTGGAGAATGGAAAAGCGTGCTGTGCAGAGGAAAAGATTTAAGACTTAATAAGAGAGCACACAAATAAATATTATTGATAGGTCAATAGAAACCCAAACTTCTTATACTGCCAGCCTCTCAGAGTTTATCGCTTTCTTTGTCCCCTTTACGTACTGATTCCAGCCATACTGGCTTTCCTTTGGTTTCCTGATTAGAGTTGTTCCCTGTAAAGTCCTTTGCATTTAATATCCATTTGCTGGAACATTTTCCTCTTTTTGTCCCATAGCCAGGAATATATATTAATATAACAGTATTAAAAACTTGCTTTCTTAGAGCAGTCTTCCCTGTTCTATACTAATCTAAAGGTACCATTTTAATCATTTATTTATCTATCTGTTTTTTGTCTTTCTCTGCCCAGCACCTTCCCCAGTCCACAACAGACTTTTAGCAAATGTTGAATGAATGAATAACCAGCAAAGACAAACACAGAAATAAAGGTGGGACAGTCAATGTAATTCAGTGATGTTTCCTGGGATTTTAAATCCATTTTTGATGGAAGGATAGCTATTACCTCATCCCTTTCCCAAGAAAAAAAAATACATATGAAATGTGGAGGATGTGGGGACAGAACAGAAAATATGAGGCAGTCTTGACTTCCGGAAGAAATCTATGCATTTAACTCCAGTGCAACCAATAATTTTTGTGTGTCTTTTATATATGCATGAGCTTGTCCTATGAACTCAGATCTAATCAGTTGGTGAGAATTTGGGTATGAAGTTTGTAAAGGAGCCGGAAGGCCCAAAGAAAAGGCATGGAGACATTGCACTAAGATACAGGAGCTGTGACGTTCCTTGAGCAGCACATTCTATGAAGAAGCAAGCCATTCTAATACTAGGTCAAAGGCAACCTTTCAAAGGTGGCCTTCAAAGGTTTCATTTCTTTTTCACCTTAAGAAACAGCAGTAGAGGTTGCATTCACACAGAAGAATGAGCCTCTTTTAAATGCAAATGCTCATAATTTAAGCTTTTAACCTTAATTATCAATTAAATTCTGCAGGGTTTGGTTGATTTGTTGAAAGCAAAATACTGAAGAGTGTAGATGGGGAGGTGGTGGGTTTAAATATCAAGGGGAGGGGGGAAGAGCACTAACAAGAAAAAAGCTCCACTAAGTGGAGACACAGGACTTGATCTTATAATTTTCCTAAAGCTTGCTTTGGCCATTTCTTAAAATCATCTTGCCTTATGATCTGTATTCTAAAAGCAAATGGGTAAGCGAGATAGTCCTTGGGAACTTTGAGAGAGCAGCCAGTTATCAGGGTAACGTCAAAGCCTAAGGAAATAGGCACCCAATTATAAAGTTGGAAATGAAATAAAAAAGAAACCATAGATTTGAATATATAACCAAGTGTAGTAAGTGATGGGGAGTGGGTCGTGGTGAAGGGAATAACAGAATTTCAGTTTGGAAAGAGTCCTCCGCCGGGAGTGAACTAAGACCAGCACCAAATGTCAATGTCCGTTTCTTAGTGTCCCTGATAAACTGAGTAAGTTGTAACTCTTTTCCTTATGTGTGGCCAAAAAAACTCTGTTTTATTTTATTTTTATTTTCTTTCATTTTTAAGCTCAGAAGTGGAAAGAATAACTTTAATCTTTTATTTGGTTACCCTTCATAAAGTGTTTTAAAATTTCTATTCTGTCCTAATCTCTTTTCAAAGCTTTTATTTTCCATGTGAAGCTCTATCATCTCTTTCCTCTTCTTTTGTTCTGGGTTTTGAACTCTTTAAACTTGTGTTTATTCTTTCCTGGTCTATGCTAGGTGATCGATGACTATTTTTTAAACATCAGGGCACAGAATTCAACAGTCCTGAGTGGCAGCAGGCCAGGTCAGGATGGCTTAGTCCCCTGGTTCTGATTACTCTAACACTTACTGTCATACTTGGTTTCTGTGATTTCTTTTTGTTTAAATTTCTTTTGCATTGATAATTTCAGATATTTTGGGCTGAATAAAATAAAGGGATATAGGACCTAAAGATCTGACTGGAAACGATGAGCTTAATGATCAATATGACAAGTCTCAAGTGTAGGTGTGTATTCAAAGAAATATACCAAATACCAAATTCAGAAATAACAGGAATCTGGAGGAAACTAGATTGTTTGATTTTATATTTCTCTTCCCTGAAAATTGCCCTGAAGTGAGCAAATGGGTTTTGCTCATTTAAATTATGATTAAATAAAAGACTTCAGTGCAACTTCATAAAACGGTAGTTGTGAGAAGTAAATCTAAGAGATGAAGCTATATGTGAGCATGGGCAGATAGAAATGAAGTATTTATAATTCTTGACTTTTGGTTTCTTAGAAACTAAATGCCAGGCATAGAGGCATAGAATGAATGTGTGTGTGTGTATGGTGTTTTATGCTTTTATGCATATGTGTGTGGGTGATTACACACTCAGGTCCTTGCAATATCTGGGAGACTGTGTTTTCATTTCTGGTCACCACCTTAGCAAACTAATCAATGAGGCATGAACTGCTATCTGCAGTGAAAGAAATGAAAAATAAACCAGAGATAATCCCTCAGTTAAAAGGTTATTCTGTGTGATAAAAGCTATTTTGTTAATTTATTTACTTACTGGTACAGTGAGATAAAGTGAAAGTACAATTAGGGAATTCTTGTTGAAAGGATTTTAAAGGGCAATGATGACTTAATATTTTGCATTATTTGATTGACACTTAAAAGCATTTTTAAACTAAATTTTTTGTAGCACATAAAATTTTCTGTTGTTTCGCTTTAGTTTATTTTGTATTTTAAATATGGTAGGTATTTACATATATACTTGATTATTCAATAGAATAATCTTTTTAGGTAAATCCTTAATGTTTTATGTCTCTTAATTTAATGAAGGATGGTTCTTTTTCAGAAAAGTGGTTTCTGTATGTTACTATTTTTTTGGTAATTTAATGTATAATATATACTTTTTGAAATTATTAATTTGTTCCTTCATTCAGAAAATTCAGAAAATATAGTATTGATTTTCTGCTAGTAACGAGACTGTGTTAAATTCGGGAAAAATGTAAATAAATAGAAAATTAGTTATTGCATTCAAATGCTTTGTGTGCCTACTCAGAAATGATATATAGAATATTACATTAACATAGCAAGTATTATAATTGAGTCCATGGTTTTAGGGAGGTGGGTGGAAGCTGGTGAGCCACATGCATGCGCATGGGGCCATTAGGGAAGAAATTGGTGTGAATTGGCTTAGGGTTTCTCCTATGGACAATTGAAGGAAAGGGCATTCCTGGCTTAAGGATTAACATCTGTAAAGCATGGATATATGAAAGTAATTAGGTACTGTGATGGTGGGAAAGTTTCGAGATATACTGGAAAGGAATTGAGGCATTAGATCTTAAAGGGTCTTGTAGGCCATGATAAGAAATTTGGTGAAGTTTGGAAGATTTGCAAAATGCACTGATGGGGCTGGAATGCTTTCACTGTGTAGACCACACCTAGGTCTGTACACTTCCCCCGAAGGGAAAGGATCTGAGAAAAGGCAGAAGCAACGTGAATGAAGAGAGTGAATTGAGAAATGTCATAGGTAGAATCAATAGAAGCTGGTGACCATTGAGTTGAGACGTAGAAAGTACACTAAAGGAAGAGAGAGGAATTGGGATGATCCCCGGATCTGGCTTTGGTTGATTGTACTCATAGTGGCTTATTAACAGACGTATGGGCTTCAATAGGTAATGAGATTCAGGTTTGTGGTAAAAGGTAAGAAGTTTACTTTTGACATGTTGAATTTGAAGTGCTTGTGAACTACCAGATGTCCTGTAGACCAATGGAAAGATGGGTTTGGACCTTGAGAAAGGGGAAAATGCCATTTCCAATTTTCCAGAAATGTGTGTGTTTTTTTTAATTTTAATGTTTATTTTTGAGAGAAAGAGAGAGAGAGAGAGAGAGAGAGAGAGAGAGACAGAGTGTGAGCATAGGAGGGGCAGAGAGGGAGACACAATCCAAAGCAGGCTCCAGGCTCTGGGCTGTCAGCACAGAGCCCAACATGGGGCTTGAACTCATGAACCATGAGATCATGACCTGAGCCAAAGTCAGAGGCTTAACCAACTGAGCCACCCAGGCGCCCCAAGAAGTGTGTTTTAATCATTGATGAATTAGACATCAATTTCATTTCTAAGCTGATCTAGAAATTATTGTGAGGTACAAAATTTTAGGTCTAAGAATGAAAATTTTTGTTACCTTTTCAGGAAAAAACAACCAAAGAAATTTATTCATTGGAGCCCATCAGTTCTCCCACTAGACTGACAAGTTGTCCCCTATATAGCCTATTGAATATCCTTTTCTCACTGGAAAATAGTCTTCTTTGTATACTATATATTCACCAATCTGTAGGTATTGACAGGTCTTAAAATTCCTGTATAATGCCTTTACTGAGTGAAATTAGGCAGAACAGGAGAAATTAGAAGAACAGTAATATTAAGGTAGAAATGGGGTGAAAATTGCGGCACAAATATAGGAAACTCTATTTTTTAAAAAAATGTTTTTATTTTGAGTGAGAGCATGCATGCACACACGTGCAGGGGAGGGAAAGAAAGAGGGAAAGAGAGAGAATCCCGTGCAGGCTTTGTGCTGTCAGCACAGAGCTTGATGTGGGGTTTGAACCCTCAAATCCAACTTGTGAGATCATGACCTGAGCCAAAATTGAAATCAACAGTTGCTTAAACAACTGAACTGCTCAGGCCCCTAGGAAGCCCCAGTTTTAAGTTGGGAGATATACTCTCATAAATCACAGAAGACACTGAGTTATCTTATTCCTTTGCTTTCACTGTTCATATTCTTATTAGCCTTTCCATGATAATCTTGGGTTCTTTGACGATTTTACCTCAGATTAAAAATGTTATTTGTCATAACATCCCTTGAGCATGTGAGGAAAAGGGATATGTGGATTCCCAAATGAACTTTAAGTAGCTTGCCAAGGTCAAACATCTACTAAGTGGTAACTTTTGTCTTTTGATCCATGGCCAAATGATCTGTTGTCTCTGCTATTCAGAGGCACTGTGTTATAATGGAATAAGCACAGGCTTTGAAATCAGAGACACATGGGTCTGACACAAAGATCTGAAATTCATGAGTCATGTTGAGCCACTCAGCTCTCATCTAAGAAATGGAGATATTAATATCTGCCTTCTAGGACTGTTGAAATTTAAGTGCTATGAGATATGCTATTCATCTGGTACACAGTGAGTATCCTACTTATGTTAACTTTCCCTTCTTCATCAATAAACTCAGTCTTACCTTATGTTCTCCAAGTGGGAGAAGAGAGAATCAATGAACCCACCATCAAAACCTAAAAGATTGGACAATTGTTAGGCCAGTAGTCCCTCTGCCTATTTTATTTCCTGGTTCCGTGTTCTTCTTTCTATCCTTTTAAATTTTAGCGTCCCTTATTGATGCCCTATACATTTGTTGTAAGTATTAAAGACAGACTTAAAAATCAATTTAGATTTAAACCTGCACATTGAGTGATATTATTCATATTATTATTTGGAAAGTCAGTCTTAGGAGAGTTGGATGAAATATTAAACTTGTGTTTTCATAAGGAATACTATATATATTTAATAAATTGGGGCAGGATCTCTTATTGTCTATATTTAGTCTAGCCATCTCTAAAATATATATACTATTAAATGTAAATGCATACACCTACCCAAGGGAATCGTGACTCATAATTGGCTTACTTGAACTGTATAAAGAAAGAAGGTTGTTTTAAACATGGTTTTACTTTTCAAAAAAGGACTATCTTCTTATATTACTCTGGAAAATTACCATTTTTAAGGGCAATTGTTCTTATCCTGGCGAATGCCCTGGATTTTCTGGAACTGTCTGTCATTTCTTCACTCAGTTAATATTTTTTTGAACTCCTATTACGGGTTGGGTACAATTCTGGTTCCTTCTCATTGATATGCTGCAACGTGTTGTTAACTCTAACAAAGACCTCATCCAAGTGGCACTATTGTTACTACTGGAACCATTGAAACAGCTTCTATGAAGTGTTCGATGAAGCCTCTAGGGGGTAATATTCAGGAGGAAATCATATAACTGAGCCTCTATTTAAGCATTGCTGTTGACAATCGAAAGTAATTGATAATAGTTAATATGTGATATACGTTTATTCTAAGTATTTATATAGACGTTTGAGAGGGTGTCATGTAATGATAAAGTAACTTCTCATTATCACATCTTTACTAAATTTTGTAATACTGTAATTAAACGTTAGGAGATGAGAAAAGGCTGAACCTAAATGATTTTTACAATACTTATTGGTGAATATTAGAAATTATATTTATCTCCTGTTTCTGGATATAGTCACTCTTTTAAAAAATAACTTGTTATACAATTGCAAATTTTTGGAAACTAGATTTAGAACAGAAATGCCAACATTGCTTTGAATGAAAGAGGTGGAGATGGTGTCATTACAGTCCATCTAATTCTTATTTATCATATTGTGGTTTTAGAAATAACAAATATCTTAATTAGTGGCCTTCATAAATTATGTTTTCTTACCTTAATTGCCTGTGGAAAACTAGGAAAAATATTTCTTAAGCAGTGTTACTTTTGAAAACAGGTTACCATGAGAATTATGCAAAATGAGTTAGTTAAATGTAAGATCGCCTAAATCAATAAAGATTTAAATCATCTGTTCATTAATAATTCTTCTAGGAGCTTTTATTTTCTTGCGAGATTGGGCCTTATCTACACATAAACTTGGTATTGATATAATTATAAGAGAACAACAATATGTTTCTGGAGTCTACCATTTAGTCTATGTTTTATGCACGTTTGGACTATTGAATTAATCTCTGAAACAATAGAAAGACATTCTTTACTAGAAATAGCTTGCTTTGGCTTTGGCTTCGTGGCAGAATGACATTAGGGAACGTATAGGGTTGTTGTTGAACCTGATTGCTTTAGCAGCCCTCCGGTTGATAGTATCAGGTTCCAGCTTGCCCTGCTGGGTCAATGTGGACCCAGGCCTTTAAAGAGAAAAGTTCAGGGAAAGTTCACTTCTATTGTTTTACCATGGTTACAAAACAGAAAGGGGAAAAAAAAGAAGAAGAAAAGAAGAAATCTTAAGTCTCTGACCGGTCACTGCCATGAGTCCTTTACTATGTTCTTTTTGTTTTTGTCAATTAAACATTGCAACCCAGAAAATTAAAACTTCTAGGAATCTATAATGAACACAAGGCAAAATATACTTTCTTATCATTTGTCGGTGATCTCCAGATATACCCAATCACTGATGGTGTCCTTGCATAAAGTATTTAATTTTACTTAATGCATTATTTATATTTTTTCTCAGTAAAAAAATTAAAAATGTATAAGTTTGCTATGGTATGAAAGGTTTGTTGGTTTTGGAGGGCAAAGGTATAACTTCTTAAAAGTGATTTAACTTTGATTAAATTTATTGAAATAAAGTGTTATTTTAACTTAGAGGGAGATTATAATTTATTATTCTATTCGGGCTACAAACCAGAGAAACATTTTCATTAAAATATGTTTTGTTTACCTTAAATGGTAAGAATTGTGATATTTAAGGGCCAACATGATTTCACTTGGGAAAGCCTCTGAGTGTCTTTTGAATATAAGTAAAAATTCATTTCCTAAGTTTGGCCACATTTGAAAATTGTGGAGATTTTGTTCTAAAAATATTTACAAGTGTTAGTTTTGAGGAAGGCCAATGCAGTAGTAGAATTTATTCCTCATTTTGTTCTCTGAGCCTACAAAATCTTATAGTTAAAGCAATGCAGTTGGATCTGTTCTTTCATTTTAAAAAATGAAATTTTTCAAATACCTGTACTGTGATATGTTACTTATATAACCAAGTCATAATTACTGCCTGAGACATGTCAGTCTAATTGTTGTCCACATTTCACTTCTGAGTAGAAATTTTTATTTAAAAATGTTTTCAAATGGAAATTCTAAGGAAAAAGATTTTTTTTCAGGAAAAAAACTTTTTGCAACATATATTCAAATGATTAAAAAGTATGTATGTACACACAATGTATATATTAGATCTTTCTTCAAGTAACTATGTTATGGGTCACTTTAGAATTTTTATAGTTGCACTAAAAATACTGGTTTATTTTTTACTTGCCATGCGTGACAATGCTTAGTTTCCAGAGGTGAGAAATGAAGAGAGGGAGTTACACAGAATCATGATAGGGAGTAAGATGAATCTTTGTACCTTTTGGGATGACACTATCTATGTTATGTCCTCATTTGTTTATTGATCCTTTGCTGTTTTGATTAACATAATTTATTTTCCTTGAAGGCATCTGTGCCTAACATAGGACTGAACTTTTTCGTGATCTAGATAAAGAACAATGAAGGAAAAAGAGAGATTTAAGTGTCTGTTTAAATGAATCACAATATAGAAAGTACCTTAAACATTTCTCCTATAAATTTTATCATACTACTCAAAAATAACATCCCTGCACTCTTGTCATAAACCTCTGTTCATATTTTCAATAATACCCCGAATGACAAAATTTTAAATTGTCTCTATACAGCTTATTCTTTTAGCACGGAAGGAATAGCTTCTCTAAAATCTAATTCTGACTATATTTTACAAATGATGATCCTAATCTGTGATCCGCACGTTTTCAATACAGTTCCTTCATGTGTTAGAATTAGAAAATATTTAATTTGTACCATGTTTAACATTGCTAATTATCACTTCTGAATTTAAGAAAAACCCACACAAACCTTGCTTGAAGAACAGAATTAGGCGGCTGGTAACTTCTGACTTATGAATTCAGAGGTCATTTAGTCCTTCACCCACCTGCAGCAGGACTTACCTCAGTGATTCGAGGTAAAGGGCTGCGTCTCTGATGTTAAAAACCTTCAAGAGAAGAGTCTGCAGAGACTTTACCTGATAACCTATTCTAATGTTTAACTGCTCTAATGAGAGGGAGAACTATTTTTTCATATCTCATCTACATCCCTCCGGTTGCACTTTAAGGATTGATACTTATTCTTAATGTTATTTTCCCGCTCTTTATTACTGTGTATTCTGAATTTATTATTGACCAGATTTTCCCAGTGCAGGAATGGTTAGAAATAAATCTCATGCATTTTCAAGGATCCAGCCTAGTCTGTGACCTAAGTGTATGTTACTTAACTTCAGTGGCCTTGAAGCCATGTTTTCTCTCTCCTTAGAACCGTTTTTCTCCATCAATAAAGGGATATCATTATTTACTTTTATCTAAAATATCTGTCTAGGGGAATTGTTTGATTCATTCCTGTTCCAGGGCAATAAACAGCTCTAGTACAGACTGGTTAACAAATACTTAAGTTTTCTGTCATTTACCGCAGGAGTCAACTTAGAGTTTTTTCCAAAGAAATTCTCCAAAGACTCTCAGGACCCAATATAATTTTTAGGTAAATTGTTTATTTTGCAGATATTCCAGTGGATGCATTTATTCTACTTTTTATATAAGAGTCAATATGAAGAAGAGGCAGGAAAAGAAATGTGGAAGGTTTTTTTTAAGCACACTACTACTCTGTCATGTGTTTTTCTATCTGCCCCCCTTAAAAGTTATTTATGCAAAACGATGTTTTGTCATTTGAACAATTCAGTAACTTTCAAACATGAGCTGTTCAAAAATTTAAATCCCTTGGTGTGACTTTCAAGATCCCTTATGATTAGCTCTTATTTACTTTTTTGTCCTTTTTACAAGTAACACACCCATCCCATTTACCACGCACAGACACACCACATCATGCCTGCAATTCACATTTAGGCTTCATAGACATTCTAGTTCCCGCTTATCTTAGAGACTTTCTGTGACACTCCTCCAACTCCTACCAATGTTTCCACTTACGTTGCACTTTTTCTTTGAAATACGCCAAAGAAGGGAAGTCCTTGAGATGGAATACATGAGGTGAAGTATATTAAAAAAAAACCAATCAATTCATTAATTTATCTACACAGAATTATGTCAAATTCAAGAATTATAGTCTTGTTGACGTCAGGAACTATTTTTCTTCTTTCTTGTCTATCCCCCTATAGACAAATGTGGTCTTGGAGTATATTATATCATCATTTAGCAGACTATTTATAATTCCTTTTAAATGAAAGGTATTCATGCAATTAAAAAAAATAAATAACATGCATGTTTTAGGAGCATCCCGGTCTTGATTTTGGCTCAGATCATGGTCTCAGAGCTCCTGGGATTGGGCAACACCTTGGGCTCTGCATGGATAGTGGGTGTCTGCTTGGGTTTTTCCCTCTCTCTCTCTCTGTGCCTCTCTCTGTCTCTCTCTCTCAAATAAATAAATAAACTTGAAAAAATAACATTTTGTTACTTAGGAGGAAACTATAGATTCTGGTGATGAATCAATTTTAAAAAAGAGGACCTATAAAGTTTGGGTATGAATAAGTTATAGTAATTTTTAAAATACTTAAGAACCCTGAGAAAAATGATTGACAAAATAACAATCATAAGCAACATTTTAAAATTCTGTAGAAAAGAAGTTGATTTAAAAAAAGAAAAAGAAAAAAAGTTGATAAAAGACAATACTTATGCGATATTAACTTGCTGATTTGAATGTCTTGTAAATCCTATTACATTGTGAAAGTCACTATGTACTGTTGATATCTTCAGCAAAGATTATTTTGAAATTACTATAACTCTGTATCACATCTTATATGGTAGCTATGAAATTGAACAAAAGAAAACAGAATAGTTTGATTTAAAAAATATCAGAAAAATTCCATCTAAAAAGTCTTATTAAGTAGTTTTCAATTAAGTTTTGTTTTTGGTTTTATTTTTTAAGTAGGCTCCATACCCAATGTGTGGTTTGAACTCATGACCCTGGGGTCAAGAGTCAGATGCTCAACCAACTGAGCCAGCCAGGTGCCCCCTCCAACTAAATTTGTTAGCCAAAAGTAAAATATTCAATGTCTGTCTTCAGAACTGTATTTGGAAAAGAGATTATATTGATTTTCTCTGTTAAATCTTAAAGGGGTCATTTCCTTAGTTAATATGATCATATGTCTATTTCAAAGGAATAAAATGAGAAATGAAAAATAATAAATCACCTGATTTGACTCCATCATATCAAGCTCATTTTAATATTAGTCTTTAATTTGACTTTATAGTATGATGATTGATTGATTTGGCGCTATAGGTAGAGGTATATGAATGCAGAAGAGATATATTGTATTTTGTATGTTTAATGGATTCTTGATCAGGGTTCTGTTTTTTATTCTTTTCATTTTTGGTTTTAGTTAAAATTGCTAGTGATTTGCTCTAAAGCTTCAGTGGCCTCATTTTCATTTATACATGACTACTAACTTTTGAACAAAAATTTTTGTATTATTCTTCAAGTGTATTATCATTTTTTTTCCATTTCAGTGGGCCTGATGAAATTATCTTATGTGCTGTCTTTCAAGGATAAAAGATCATGGGATCTGTTCATAAAACACCATGTGCCCTTGAATATCTGTTTGAGTATCCATCTCTCCAACCCCACTTTCGTTGCTGTCTACAACCTGTCATTGTATTTTATCTAGAATTCTGCCATTATCTTCTAGCAGAGGTTTCATTCCCTAGTCTTTCTTAACAACTTCCCCCCCCGCCCCACACCAGCTTACATTTCATTATTTCATTTCATGTCCTTGCTTAGTTATCATGTTTGTAAAAGTTTTTTTGTTTATTGAAAGAGAGAGAAAGAGAAGGGGGGGAGACACAGAAAGAGAGAGAACCCTAAGTAGGCTCTGGGAGAGCCCGAGGTGGGGCTCAATCCCAGGAACCATGATATCATGACCTGAGCGAAAATCAAGAGTTGGTTGCTTAAATGACTGAGCCACTCAGGCACCCCAACTTATCATTTTTATATAAATACAATTCAACCTTCTAGCTAGGCCTTTAAGGCCCTTAGAAATCTGATTATAAATTACTCTTTTAACTTCATCTTGCCTTGCTTGATGTAAGAGTCCAATTATTATTCTTAAGCAAGTTTTGTTTGTTTGTTTTTAATGACTTTTTTCTACATCTTTTCTCTGAAATATTTACCTCTTTTCACCTCCTCCTCTCTCTGTGGATTCCAGTTCACCTTCAAGACCCAAATTAAGTATCAACAATTCTGGGAAGCTTAGAGCTACTCTACTTCTCCAGTGTCTACCATCTGCCCTTGGTTGCTATACACACAACTCATATGTAGAACCAGCCCTGTACAAAATGAAAATGTGGGGCCCTTTATTAAAAAATGATAGAAATTCAAGATAGTGACAATAGAACACTAAATCCAGCACAAGAACGTCTTCTAAGAGAACCCCTATGAAACTGCATTGCTTGCTTGCTCTTCTGTTCCCTCTTCAAGAAATGCTCCCACAGCATGTCATTCACCCCCTTGTGATGTGGCATTTACAACATAATGTTTGTTGTGTGTATATGCGTGTGTCAGCCCTAGAGCTTGTGAATAGTTCATGATGGAACACACCACGTCTTGATCTTTTTTTGAAGTTCTGTAACCTAGCAAATGTCCTCACAAAAAGAGAGGCTCTCTAAATTGCATTGAATTGAGTGGGAAGATAGTTATGTGGAGACAAGAATCTAAATGTGATTTTGGAAATAGGGTTTGTTTTTTGCAGAAACTAAAAAGAAAATCATGATTTATCAATACCATCTTTAAAACAATTTCAGTAACCAAAACAAAGTATTTATACTGAGGCAGATTCATTATACATCTAAGAATTCAGTTTGAAATAGAATGCAAGGAATAATTCTAGAATATATAGTATTAAGTTGATTTTCATATGAAAATGAATGCAGTTTAAGTTTCTTGAACATTATATAATACTTCAAATAAAAACATCCATTTTATTCAGAAACAATAGATTTAGAATAAAATGTGTGATGGAGGAAAATTACCATCAGCAAATAAAATTGTTCTGAAGAAATACTTTGGCCAGTGAAATCATAAGGAAAACATAATAGTTCATATTTTGAGAAAAGCAATTTTATTTTTGTATTAAACCAGCATATTAAGAGCGTGGAGGTTGTCCAAGTAATCACATCCCATTTTTTTGCAAAAGTTTAGATACTAAAAATGAAATAGCAAGCAAATTGGTAAAGTACGTCTTGCTGTTTTGATTATTTCAAATCTAATATTTACAAATATGTGATCTTATTGGGATTTTAATTAAGAAACTATTATTTTAAAAATTCATCTTCATTATTGTAAACATGCAAGTATTTTTATCATAGATATTAACTTCTTAAATTTAATTAGCATCAGTAATACATGTATTCTTAACTTTTTGCTCCTTTATGTATCCTGATTCTTTATGGATGAAGATATGCATAATAAAATCCCACTTAAGAACACTGAAACTCTATAGGGCTCTGTTCTGAGACCTGTAATATTTACATAAGAAAATATTTTGAATATTTACATGACTTGAAGTCAGGTGGTAAGGTTAGGGGATATTCATGGTGAGAAGCTGACAATCACTAAATTTCTTGATTGATGACAGAAAAATGGCCTGTTTCCAAGAAGAAAAAAATTAAGCAGGAATCAATGTAAGGCATATGAGGATACAAAAAATAAAGGCATCAATTCAAGATTAGTTGTTGGAAGGAGTGGGCTCTGGGGATAAGGAAAAAATGAAGGAGATATGAATTGAGCACATTTACAAAATTCTTAAGAACTATATAAAAATTTACCTATCATTATAGTAGAGACTTCATGGCATTCTGAGAAGAGATGAGATTTGATATAATTGGCTCTAAAAAGCAGAAAGTTGTTGTGTGGATGGAGACGGAAAATCTAGTTGGCAAGGCTGATGGCAAGTTAATAGCAGAAATAAGTTTCCCAAAGTCTGAGTTATCAATGAATTGATTGGAGGAGTTTCTTAGTAGTTGTGAAATTACCTATCTACCTATGAACTCATTCATAGGCTTAAGCTGTGTGAATTCAATGAAGAATTTGAATCCATAAAAACATTTTTTGAATAAATTCATTTTTAATGATGTTTAATGATATTTTAATGATTTTTTTAATGTTGTTTGAACCAGCATCTTCCATACACTCACCATAAATACTCATTTACATATAGGATAGTTTCTTTAAATGAGCCCCAATCTGCTGAGAGTTCTAACCAGTCTCGTTCTGGTCATTTTAACCAATATCATTCTGGTCACTAAATAGTGCTGTAGGGCCAAATTTTTCTCATTTTTGGCCATGGACTTTATTCTTACTTCCAACTGAAAGTTGTTGGATAAGTAATAGTCAACATCTCAACATAAAAAACTATTACTAGAAGAAAACCAAGTTCAGGACTTATGTGTTTTACCTTGATAATAATCCCTGGGTACTTTGTAGCACTTTAATAATATTTGATTCTGTCCTAGACCTGTCTTAATCACCATTAGCTTTAAACACAATGGATAATTCTGTATAAATGTACTAGTAAATACAAGTTAGTGCTCATTCCCACATTACTATCATAAAAACATAAATGTAAATTAATACTTTTCAAATAAACTTTTATCAGAGAAACTACTATAGTGATTTTAGAAGCAAAGAAGCATACTTATAATAAATTATTTTAATGTTTATTAACACCTGCTTAGTTCTACTCTTTCTTTTTTGAAAAGAGATTAAATGCCATCATTTAAGTAAGTTGAAAGTGAGTTTTCATTGTTCTCTTTTGAATTCAGTATAAAACCTTTTACTGTAGTGACTTCATTTTAAGGTTGTGTCCACCTTTTTCTCCCCATACTTGGGCAGGTGATTTTGGATCATTTGTTAATAATCAAGTTGCAATTGTTAGTAAGTCCGGGTTTATCAGTACCTCCCATCTTAATGTGTAGACTCCACATAATTGGTATCATCATTCAAAATGCAACTTTCTATCCTCTCTTTTCCCATAAGAGTAAATCAAGAATTAGCTGGGAGGAACAGATTTACTCTGATTAGAAGTCTACTGTTAATTCTATGCAGATTCCTTACCCTACCCACAGGAGTTGAAGGCTTTGGATTTCTTTTCACAAAAAGTATGTTTACTTCTGATGCATAATATCAGCAATTGAGCTGTGGCCTATTTATGTTCTTACATTTTAAGTAGTTACAACCAATAATTATGGTATTTATGATGCATCTTGCATAGTCAGCTTTCCCTATAGTAACACCACCACCAAAATCTAGGTGGGACACCAGACTTTTATTTCTAGTCTCCGTTGAAGGAGTCCCAGCCCAAGTCTGCTGGGCTCCATTGGGGTCTGTTGTTCTGTGTGTTTTCATGGAAGAGCAGACGCTCAGGAAGGGGCAGAGCTCTACAAGTCATGTCCGACTTCTGCTCAGGTATGGCACGTGTCCCATCTGCTCACATAACGTTGGCCACAGCAAGTCCTTAGAAGGGAAAACCCTCTACGTTGAAATAATGTATTTTTCTTATACTACTTTCAGGAAAGTGTAGCAATGACCGTGAGGAAACAGAATGTGAACAAATAATAGGATAGGATGTATTAGTCAACATGAATTTACTAAATGCCTCCTATCCTGTGACTATGCTAGCATACATTCTCCAACTAGCAAGAAAATTAGAGTTCTTATTTAAGAAGTAAGTTTTTGAAAAAGAACAATTTTAAAAGTGAAGAAAACCTAACCAATTACTCTTTTAAAATCTAGCTCGAGATGGCAATAAGTATGTTAGAATATAGGTTATTAAACAGATATTTGAAAATTCAGTTATATATATATTCTAAATTAGTTCCTTAATAAGAGTGGCAAGGCTCTTTAATATGATTCTCATATAACCTGTTATGGTCTAATAATTTTTTCTTTGGACAAAATTCTTGTGAACTGATTAAATTGACTTTAGGAGGGATCTATTTTTCTCTCACTAATTTTAAGGAAGAAATTTATGGTTTAATCCTTTAAAATAAAATTAACTCTCCATTTGGTGGTATCATTTATGCTGTTGTCAGCGCCACCTTTTCCTAAGATAATTATTATCATATGTTTCAGGAAAGATGTTAGGGTGTATTTCAATGCTTTTATTTTTTTTTAATCAACATTGTTCCTTGTCTCAGTAAATCTGTTATTATACAAATTCAGTGCTAACTTTTGCATGACAAATATTTTCTGCTTCAATGTGGAGGAAAAATAAATTTAAAGTAATTGCTTTCAGAGGTTTATTGTTTTATGGGACTATTGTAAGTAAATAGGATGTAAAGTATTTGTTAATGTTTGCTTGCTAAGCTCTTGAAGGTAGATGTTTATAAAAGCCCAGAATTATTTTCTTCCTTCCCTGTTTCACAGTACTTTAAGCTAATCAAGAAAATAATTCATTGGTGGCAAACTTTTGAAAACCATTTTGCAAGAAATGTAGATTTAAATGCAGTATATGATTTTCATTTTAATTTACTGTCACAAAGGTGAAATTCATATGAAAATGATGTGCAATTTAGAGCCCTTTTAAAATTGAGAACTTACTTCACATTTCTCAAAAGTACTTTGGGTGTGAATAATTTGAGTTTAGCATATGCCTTGTTTGATTTTTAGAATACAATGTTGCAGCATGGGATAAGGTGGGGAAAACATGGATTATGCATAGCTTCATGTAAATATCTGTTGAAAATATTCTTTTGATAAGAAAGTGAGAAGTGAAAGGAGAAGACAGTAGCAGACAAGAAAGCTTGCCAACCATGTGCACATGTGCACCATACACGTGTGTGGGTGTGCACGTGCGTACGTGTGCACGCCCGCACAAATGTGTGTATAGAACTTGGGGTTGGCTATGTTGTTAATGGCAGCTGTGAAGCTGGACGGGCTAGGTTGTGTGATGGTGTCATGGAGCTTGGTCATCCCAGAGAAGATTAAATATGACTGCAATGTTGCAGGAGAGCAGTGAACCAGGAATTTAGGCTCCCATGTCTAGAAACAACTACAGAATCAAACACGATGACATAGCATGTAATTGAATTCACACCTCATTACAGACCTGGATTTTTCCTTACCCTTCCTTTCTTAGGATGAACACACGGTTCTGTGTCCCTACCTACACTTTATCATCTCACATAAGATCCCTTCTGATTTTTATTTTTATCTTTCCACCTCACTAAAGCCTTATTTCTCTTTATTTTATTCCTACTTTATTGTTGTAGTATGTATCTTAAATTTCTTCTCCCAACCCTAGTTACTCTTTCAATCCCCTCATACCAATTCCCTTTTCATTTATCACTATTTCCCATCTCCTTGTCCATTCAGTCTTTCTGAATTCCATGCTTTGATGTTTAAGTGATTTTCACTTACGTATCTGAGCAAAAGTCATTAAATAAAAAATAATTTATAATAGGAAAACAGCATGATACACATTTTTATATTATAGGAAGACTATGTGGTGAATTAAGTTTGATCATTTAAGGAAAACAACTGCATCTAAAGTTACATGTATTAATTACAAATGTAATAATTATCATCTATCATACTGAATATATTATATCTCAGATTTAAGTGTATACTTGCCAAGAAAAGATCTTGTTCATTAGTAACATAATAAGCATTCGTATTTATTGACTTCATAAAGATTCATATATATACAACCATTTATGAAAAAAGATCTACTTAAATGAACCTGTGTTTCTGTTAAAAATGCTGTCAGGTAATAGCGTTTTGTGTGTACCTCATTCCTGCATGTATACATATATCAAGTCCTGCAAATTATTAATATCTACTACATGCTTGAAGATCAAGGAGAACTGGTAAAGGTTTATTAGCAAGTCTGATTTCAGATTTTAGGTCAAGTGCTGGTTTTGTATTTTTTAATCTATAATTCAGGAAAAGTTACTAGAAAATAATTCACTAGTTAAAGTTAAAATTTAGAAGACTTTAAATTAGCTTCAGTTAATTAAAGGATTTTGCTTTTAACTTATTAAAAGTTAATCTTTCTGAACTTCTCTTAACCAATTAAAAGCTAAGATGTGGTGGGGATATGAGATGTTTGGAAACATCAACATGTATTCATTGTTATTTTCAAATATGAAGTTTGCATTATGTACTCGAGTTCTACAGAAGGGGAAAAGAGAAAGATGTCTTGCTTCCCACAACATTAGAATATTAGTTTATCTGTGCATACGGCTAGTCCAGGTACTCTCAGTGGTTTAACCTACTCGATGGCACTTTTGTAAATGTGCCATATAAATCAAGGCTGTTTGTTTCTTGCCATATGTTCTTGAACGTGCTTTCTTAGCAGCAGGAATGTCAGTTTTTTTTGAGATCAAATTTTATTTTTCTGTCTTTTTTTTTTTCTGTTTTCTCCCTCCAGTTGCCATTTCATTGGCTTTATCATGTACAGAGAATGCTAGTATGTGTGAAAACTGTGTGCATGCACACGTGCACATGTATGCTTTTTACAGACTTTCAGAGTGTATTAGTCAAGACAATCTAACAAACAGAGACTAAACAATATAACAGAAAAGTGCAATAAAGATGAAGACTATGTGATCACCTGGTTTGGGCAGTACAAATTTAGGACTGCGTAAAATAAGAAAAAGAGCATCAATTTTTAAATATTTTGATGAAAATCAGTTAACACTTTGACATACAGTGAATCTGTAGAAATTTTATATATTTGACTGAAATACTTAGTTGAGAGAGTTAATATGGGTTTTGACATTACCTCAAATACTTCTTCCAACCTCATGAAGAGTTTGGGGTAAAAGTTGAAAATAAGAGAAATTCCTTGGATTGATTCAAAGGTCTTTTTTTTAAAAAGCATTTTTAAAAATGCTTATTTATTTATTTCGAGGGAGAGAAGGAGAGGGGGAGAGTCAAAGAGAGAGGGAGAGAGAGAATCCCAAGTAGGCTCTGTGGTGTCAGCAAAGCCCGATGTGGGACTTGGTCCCATAAACCTGAGCCAAAATCAAGAATCGGACGCTCAACTGACTGAGCGTACCCAGTTGCCCCTAAAATGTCTTCTATAGTGAAATTCAATCATTGTTCTTTTTAATCCTGATCACATTGATATCTTACATACTGTGAGGCTTTGCTCATAAACTACCCACCACACAACACACATCACCCATTTAGGTATAGTAAATCTTAACAGTAAACCCAACAAAAGGGTATGGAGTTTTATACCATATCTTATAGGAAGATATATGATATCCCCTGCTTATCTATGGTTTCTGTTACCTGATGTCCACGTGGTCTGAAAGCAGATGGTCTTCCTTCTTGCATATAGTGTCAGAAGGTCAGTAGCAGCCTGACGCTGCATCTCAGTGCCTCTTTCGTTCACCTCACTTCCTTTCATCATGTAAGCGTTTTATCATCTCACATCATCACAGGAGGTGGAAAGGAGAGTTCAGTACAATAAAATATTTTGAGAGAGAGAGAGACCACATTTGTATAACTTTTATTATAGTGTGTTGTTACAGTTGTTCTATTTTATTATTATTATTGCTAATCTCTTACTGTGCCTAATTTGTAGATTAAACTTTATCATAGATATGTATGTAGAGAAAAAAACAGTATATAGAGAGTTTGGTACTATCTGTGGTTTCAGGCATTGACTGAGGGTCTTAGAGCATATCCTCTCAACAGATAAGTAGGGAGCACTCTACTACTCATTCTCACTCCGACAGGGAGAACTCAGGATTTAATTTTTGAAGTCTATAGCAGCCCTGTGTTGGGGAGAATGGAAAGCTAGAATAAATGTTAACAAAAAAGAGATGAAATTTGAAGATTGACCACCTTGGGGCATTCAGGTAGCTAGGTAAATTGAGTGTCTAATTCTTGAGTTTGGCTTAGATCAGAATCCCAGGGTCATGGGATCGAGCCCTGTGTCAAGCTCTGTGCTGAGCATGGAGACTGCTCAAGACTCCTCCCTGCCCCGTTCTTCTCCCCACTCACTCTCTCTCCCTAAATCAAAAAATAGGAAAAAAAGAAAGTCGACTACCTCAAATTGTAAGTAAAGTTGAGAGTTTTTATATAGTTAGCCACCCACATGTCTTCATTTATCATCAGTTTTCAAAGATTGATATATTTTGTCGCAAAAACATTTTTTTTTTTTGCATTAGGAGTTTCTTTTGATATACAGGACTTTTGGAGGCTAAACTTGCTCCTAAGGGAAGTAGCCAAGTTACAAATTCTAGCCAATAAAGACTAGGAATTTTGCTCCTAATACACAGACACATTAGGATCCACTTCTAATTACTTATCTTTACTTTGTTCTCATGCTTCCAAAATAAAATATTCTTCTGTACATATACAATTTACTTTTAATATATTCAGAGCATTACTTGTTAGTTTTATATGGTGTTTGAAAAATAATTTGCTTTTAATATCACTGAATCCATCTCTGGATGCTCTACTTTATTGCTTTCCTGATTAAAAACAAAACAGAACAAAGCAAAATCATTGTTTGTTGCCAAATATTTAGAAGATTTAAAAAAAAACAGTAAGAAAGTAAAGGTAACATATAATCTCAAGCAGCAGGAAAACCTCTATAGCAGATGTACAGTGTGACCATATTATGGTCTAGCCTGCTACAAAACATAACAAATCTACCATGGACATGTTTTTGTATCCTTTTTACTTAGCTTCCTCCTACATATGGCTTTAATGACCTACTAGAACTTCAAATAAATACCCATTGTAGTGTATTCAAATCAACACATTTATATGAACCTTTTACTTTTACATATTCTCTAGATCTTATTATTACTTTAGGATGAGTTCTAAGATTTGCCAATATGAACATATTGGCACAAAAGTATTTATATTAAAAATTTTGATACATTAGGCCAGTGGTCCTTGAAAAATATGCAATGTGTTTACTTCTACCAGTGTTGTGTTAGTGTTTTGTTTGCTTTGCCAATGTGGTGGACAGAATGTGGTATTTTATATTTGCTTTGATCTTTACTTTTTTACTAGTGATGTTGCAGGTTTTTAAAATTTATATTTACATGTTTATGTTATTCCTTTTTATATTCTTTTGCCACTTAATATTGGACTCAATTGTTTATAAATTAAGAGCAATAATCTTTTGTCTTTGATATATATTTTTTTCTATTTTGTCACTAATCTTTCAACATTAGGTTTCCTAAAAATGTTTTTAATTTCTATGCAGATAATTCTATCAATCAATTTTATAGTTTCTGGCACTAATGTCATGCTTATAAAGTTCTTTATTATCCCAAGTACAGTTTTCTTTCAGTCTTTGTAATTTTTAAGCATGTAATTACTTAATCTACTGCCTTAAATGCATAAAATGGGAATCTATTTCAACTTTCTAAATAAGTAAAATGTTCTGATACCATGTTTTGAATAAAGTAGCCTTACAATGCAATTAAATGCAATATTTTAGGACTTTTGTACATACTCATAAATATGTAAGAAGAATCTATGAGAATAAAGTTTTAGTCTCAAGATGGGGTTCTTTTACAATACGACCTATACTTACCAAGTTCACCCGCCCCTTTTGCTTATATTAGTCAGTACTACAAAATTTACACAATTAACTTCCCTCTGTACTGGAAAGCCAGAGAGAGCCACCGAGGAAACAAGCGAAAGGTCTTACAACATAACAAGGACTGTAAAGCTCATGAGAAATATAATCAATTCGTAAATATGGTCTAGAAATTCTGTACAAATGGAGCATCCATTGAGGCCTTAACTTTCCCATTATTTCTCAAGCACTACTTACTTTTCTGTCTTAGGGCCTTTGATCATGGTGTTTGAAAACCTTCAATGCTGCCTTTTCACTTATTTCCGTCAGTCAAAATCCACACCCATGTTGGAAGATGACTGCAGATGCTGATTCCCTCTTTACAGTACTTGAAAAATCTATTCTCTTTTTTAAAAAAAATTATTTGAGACTTAGTATCATGAGTAACTGTATATTCTACCAATAAGAAACTTCTTTTCCGAGAAAAGGTTGTATTTTGTAGACTTTGTCTCTTTCATGATATCTAGGACTGGTCTTTATACCCAGTGGCTTCCCAACACATTTCTGTGGGCTCTAATAATTTTAGAAGGAAAGAATGAATTAGAATATGTCATCAGTTGTACACTCATCGACTTTGAGAATCATTTTCTGACCATCAGACCAAGGCACAGTTCTAGATATCAGAAAGTCCTTTAATAGATAGATTTAAAAATGGACTGAAATACCGAATTCTATATTTCATTTTAAAAATAAAATGCACTAGCTGTTATCTTCTTAGGCTTCTCCACAAAATAATGCTGGCCACAGTACTTAACCATGAACCAATTTTCCATTTGAACCAGTGATTAAGAAAATCTATTTTTTTTATTCTAAGTAACACTATTTTTAACACATCTCTCTGCCCCAGTTCCCATATTTATAAAATGGAAATATTTCTACCTCATGAAATTATTGAAGTGCTCAGAAGAATTCCTGATACATATATGTCACCTCTAAATATAAGCTATTATTCTCTACTCAGTTGAAGTAACACTATTAAGGCAATACTTTTTAGTATTTTAGATTATGATTTGGGTACAGATAAATAAATACAGAAGCGGGAATTAACATGATGATTGGGATTTTAATAGCTGCCTCTGCACAGTATTCTAGGAGGAAAAAAAATCCCATGATAAAACAATGTCTATTCAAGCTTGAAAGGACAATTGTCAATGTCTTCTTCAACTCGGTGGTGCAGGCAGTTTATATCATAATTTCTTATAATATTGAGCATTAGTATTAAAAGGCCATTCATTAAAGAAAACACTTTCATAAAGTATTAAATAGAATTCAATTAATGTAAATCATATTAATAGCAATGTTTGGTGCTTATGTAACATCTATGTCAGATAATGAATTAAGCATGTTATTAAATCTCTGCAGGCTGGAAACAGCCTACCTTTGTCTGTCTTAATATAATCCTTTTATTAGTTCATAGGCCTAGAGTGCTCCTGGGAGTATCAAAAAGTTGTCAGGAGGTCTCTGAATCCTGGGGGTGTTATCTGAATCTCTGTGCTTCATGACTATGTTTCTTGACAGCTCCCTATGCATTACACAGTGCAGGGGAATGTGGCATGTATTTTTTTTTTCCCTAACAGGTTTCTCAGATAAATTAGTTGTGTCCTTTTCTTCAGCTGTAGCAAACAAATGACTTGTGAGTGGAAGGTGAAAACATGTATTTTGGGTTGAGTCAGCCATCTTACCTCTGCAGGAAGACAAGAGTTTCTTAGTTCTGATTTCATAGATTCTTGTTTTTGCCTTCATTTGAAGCTACATCTCTAAGCACCAATAGTGGAATATAAATATAACTGTTGTATCTCCTTTTATGATGTATCAGTGAAGGTGCCTATACCAAATGTATTTTTTTGTATGTGTGAGGATGTACTTTATCAGAAATTTATGATTCTGATTGCCTTAGAACAGCAAGATCGATGTAGGTGTACTATAGTTTTTTTTTTCATCTTTATTGTTGTTGGTTAGTGATAATTTCTTTATAACATATTTCCATCTTGTATATTAAAAACATGACTGCCTGGATCAGTCAGTTAGAGCATGAACTCTTGATCTTGGGGTCATGAGTTTGAGCTCCACATTGAGCCTCTTAATTACTTAAATATAGTAACTACTGTGATTAAGATTAAGATTGAAATAAAAATTATAGATCATAATAATACCTATCTTAAAAGTTGGTTACGAATATTAAAAGTTAGATCACATAGTGAACTTAGCCCAGTGCCTACTGGTTAGATGATATAATACAGTTGTGTTATTTTATTATTTTATGCACTACCCCAAAGTAAAATGAAACCATTTGGGAAGAGGGCCTTTAGAGTGTTGGAAATGCCACCTCCTATAGAGGTTAGTTGGATATAATTTTGAGATTGGAGCCATGGTTGTATTTTGGGGCCAAATTCAAGATTATCTATAAAAACAGATAGCAACCAGAGCCACTGCACACTTATTAACAAATCATGTGAAATAGAAAACTTAAAACATTGCTAATGGTTCAAACAAAATATAACTAATAGCAATTGCAAAGAAGATCTAGTCATTTGAAATTTGAATTGAAAAATTTTAGGAAATAAAACTTCTTCTTTGTGACTATAGAGCCCATAGTTTGTATAAAAGATTAGTTTAGATAACTGCATATTTTAGCTGGAATAGCTTTTAATATTAAATTTAAATTTTGTAGAACATGGTTTTGAGGTATGTCAGGAACTGTGAGAAAGAAGCCAATAAAGTATTAAATCTTCTCAAAACCTTAAGAAAGCCATTTACTATTGTTTTTAATTATTTTAGGATTTGTCTCTTAAGGGCTTCAGTCAGTCTTCGCTGAAAGTTCTAGGAAAGATGTTTTGTGGTAGACTCATCTGTGTCTTGGAAGGCATAATTATGAGAAGAAGAGAAAATTATAAGGTGCTTAAAAGTTTAAAAATATTTAGTTCTCTAGACAACATATTGCTAAACAACATTTACAAACAATGTCCTCACTGGGAAAAATATATATGTGGATGTACAATATATGCTATGGAAAGATAAAAATAAAGAGTATTAAACATTTATTTTTTAAAATGTTTATTCATTTATTGAGAGAGAAAGGGAGAGAGAAAGAGAGGAAACATAAGTGGGGGAGGAGCAGCGAGAGAGGGAGAGAGAGAATCTTAAGCAGGCTCTACACTCAGCACAGAGCCCCACATGGGTCTTCATCTCACAAAACAGGAGATCATGAGATCATGACCTGAACACAAATCAAGGGTCTGATGCTTAACCAACTGAGCCTCCCAGGTACCCCTAAGCATTTATACTTTTTAATAAACCTTTAAGTTACAGGGATGCATACCTGGTGGCTCAGTTGGTTAAGCAGTCAACTTGATTTTGGCTTAGGTCATGATCACACAGTTCATGAGATGGAGCACAGATGGGGTTCCACACTGACACCTTGGAGTCTGCTTAAGATTCCGCCTATCCTTCTATCTCTCTGTCCCTCCACTGGTCATGCTCTGTCTCTTTAATAAATAAATAAACATTAAAAAAACTTTAAGTTACATTAAACTACTTTTTAATCCATAAAATATCAATAAAGTATGAATATATTTTTATGATGAATCACTAGATATACTTTATCAGGTGTCATGTATCATGGATGTAAGGAAGTAATTCATATATTAGGACCTCTGCTTTGATAAAAGTTAATCTTAAAAAATATTCCATAAATTAAGGAATCTAAACTAAAATTATTATATTTTCCTGAGATTAACATCACTAAATATGTTACATGTAGTTTAAAGAGTACTTAAAACTTTTTAATGTTTGTTTTTGAGAGAGAGTAAAAGCTGGGGAGAGGCAGAGAGAGACAGAGGGAGACAGAGGATCCGAAGCTGGCTCCGCACTGTCAACGCATCTCACAGCAGGGCTCTAACTCACTAATTGTGAGATCCTGACTTGAGCCAAAGTCAATCACTTAACTTAGTGAGCCATCCAGGTGCCCAAGAATCTTTTTAATGTGGCCCTTATGTATAATTCCTAAAAAGGGGGAGAGGGACATATGAACTTGAAAGACTAGATTATCCCAAATATGTAACCTGTCCAACAGGGACTGTTTTTTGTATTTGGGGCTGTCATTAGTTGTTAACTGTTAATATACAACTGCTCAGGAGTAGCTTAGTCCCATTCCTCTGTAACTGTTTCAGGGATGCTTTCCTATGCAGTATTTAAAAGCTGTATCTCAACTGGAGACTCAGATATTTTGTGCATGACCTGTGAAACAGGTTTGTGTTAAATACATTTTCGGTATGATTGCAGGTCTATATAGTTTGGATTTTGAAGTCAGAGGCAACACTGGTTCTTCTGCACCAGAGTAGCTAATCCCAACTCCTATTTATTTTTTGTTGCTGATGATTTCAGTTTATTCATGTTAACCTTGTGTTTTGAGTAATTATCAAGTCTTACATCAAGTCTGTAGAATATGAAGATTGCTGTTTTTCTTGCCCCTAGGAAATAATTCACTTGTGACAACTGTCATATCACCTATGACACAGCATGGCTTGGTAATGTTGAAGCATGAGGCATTTTCATAATTTAAATAGAAGCAGACTGTTAGGAAGAACATATTCCATTAGAGCATAGGTCCCTAAACAAACTCACTGGAAATAACAGGTTTCATGGTAAACTAAGTTTCATGAATGCCTATTTTACCACATCCGTAGAGATTTGTAATACGTATCAGCATAGTGAAAGCTCTATGAAGCTGTCCCACAAAACAAAAGTATTAAAAGTTCTGAGAATTTGTGAAGTTCTTCCACAAAACATACACACGTTCAATATGATTAAGTGGACATTTCCCAAATTAATTTGAACACAGATCCTTTTATAAAAAAATTGTTTATTTTTGAGAGAGAGAGAGAGACAGATTGTGAGCAGAGGAAGGGCAGAGAGAGAGAGAGGGGGACACAGAATCTAAAGCAGGCTCTAGGCTCTGAGCTGTCAGCACAGAGCCCAACGCAAGGCTCAAACTCATGAGCCGGGAGATCATGACCTGACCGAAGTAAGCTGCTTAACTGACTGAGCCATCTAGGATCCCTGAGCATAGATCTTTTTGTTGTTGTTGTTTTTTAATTATTTTCAAGGGGCTCCTGGGTGGCTCAGTCCATTAAGCATCCGACTTCAGTTCAGGTTATGGTCTCACCAGTTGGTGAGATTGAGCCCCAAGTTGGATTCTGTGCTGACAAATCAGAATCTGCTTCAAATTCTCCATCTTTTTCTCTGTTTCTTCCCCTTCCACACTCATGTGCTCCCTCTCAAAAATAAATAAATAGGCATTAAAAAAACTATTTTTAAGCCTTGTTCAAAGGAAATTTTATTTTGTGTTTGTATATATATTTGTTCAGTTACATGCAGAACTTCCTGTTGTCTTAGCCTGACTTAGGTTGCCATAACAAAATACCATAGACAGGGTGACTTGAACACAAGAAAATCATTTTCTCATAGAGGTGGAGCCTGGAAGTCTCAGATGAGAGCATCAGCCTCATCCATTTTTGGTGACAGCTCTCTTCAGTGGTAGATAGTCTTCTCACTGTGTTTTCACAGAGCTGAGACAGAGTGCAAACAAGCTTTCTGGTGTCTCTAATTGGAAGGACACTGATCTCATCGTGAAGTCCTCACTGATATGTCCTCATCGAAGCCTAATTACCTCTCAAAGGCCCTATCTCCAAATACCATCACATTAGGGTTAGGGCCTCAACATATGAATTTGGGGGGAACTGGATTCAGTCTATAACTCCTGCCATATAAAGAGTTGAGGGACTATTGGGAGCTTTGTGCTCATGAGCAGTAATGTGAGGGTGGTCTCCGGTGTCAGCTGGTGAAGTTTGAAGTGCTTGCTTGCCCTGCGGAAGTCGGTGTTTTAGTGACTGTGGAAAATCATCTCTTTGTTGAGTCAGTTTGCAATCTATTTGTACTGAGAAATACACATGGCTGAAACACACAGCTATACAGAGAACACAGAAAGTCCAAACAAAGGTGACATGGGAGATTGAGAAAGTGCTCACATTTGTCATCATTGCAAAACAGGAATGTATTCCTCAAAGTTTTACCATTTACAGAAAATAAAACCCTCCAAGCAAAGGGAAAATATGGTAATCATACTCTTCCTGGATTATTTGTATTCTTGTCTTTCAGATAGTTGGAAAAAATTCAACTAGCAAGTTAAGAAAATCTTTCTAAGGGAAAAAAATACCCACTTATAAACTGAAGATTATAAATCAGCTGCTTCTTTTAGTGAAATATATACATGCATTAATCTTAAGAGGTCCTTTGTATTTTTTTTATGTTGATAGATCTATTTTATGAGGTTGATTTAATCTGGGAGATACAATGATTATTTGTAATTTTCGCATTTTAGATTGATTTTATAGTTCTCACAAGGGTAATATTTTACAAATAATTATCTGCTTTTTATTAAGTATTTTAGAACTGAACTATAGAATAAAGATTAAAAGGATAAATTCTATCTAGCTTCTACAATATAGAGAGGTTAACTTCAGGCACTGATCATGTTTAGCCAGGATCGTCCTTTGTCCACAATGAATTATCTAAAAAATACGGTCAGTCATTAAAGTGTTAAAAAAAATTGGAGCACAAGGGTAGCTCAGTCAGTTAAGCATCTGACTTTGGCTCAGGTCATGATCTCCCAGTTCATAGGTTCGAGCCCCTGCATTGGGCTCTGTGCTGACAGCTCAGAGCCTGGAGCCTGCTTCAGATTCTTTGACTACCTCTCTTTCTGACCTTCCTCTGCTCACATGCTATCTCTCCCTCTCTCTGTCAAAAATAAATAAACATTAAAAATTTCTTTAAAATGTTAACAAATTAATGTTATTTTTATATTTAAAAAACATTTTTTAATGTTGTATTTATTTTTGATACAGAGAGAGACAGAGCATGAGACGGGGAGGCGCAGAGAGAGGGAGACACAGAACCAGAAGCAGGCTCCAGGCTCTGAGCTAGCTGTCAGCACAGAGCCTGATGCGAGGCTCAAACCCACAAATGTGAGATCTGACCTGAGCCGAAGTCGGAGGCTTAACCAACTGAGCCACCCAGGCGCCCCTATTTTTATATTTTAAATTACGATATGCTTTTGAGAAATAATCTAAAATCTTCACATGTAGAAAAAATATGTATTTCTCCATTCAGTGATTATCCCTTCTAATATTTTAGTGTTGTTTCCTTCTAGTCTTTTTTCTATGTTTATTCATTGTCAGTTTTACTTAATTTTGCTATCTGTCTTGTACTCTGTTATATCCATATCTGTAGGTTATGTTGCTTTTTCCCTTTACTTAGAACGTAAGCATTTTCTCATAATCTCTTCATAAACATCCCTTTCCATGACTTTAGAATGTTCAAGTGGATATATAAATCATTAAGGAAGTTGTACCTTTCCAAGTAGAAAGAAATAAGAATGTGTGTGTGTGCGTCCATGCATATGTGTGTTTTTATCTGTGTGTTAAAATTGACTTTATATTTGGTCATAGTTCACCTGTATTTTGGCTTGGCTTTGTAGAAGTAGTTTACTAGAAAACACTATGCAAAATATAAACACAATTGGAGTTTTCCTGGGGTGACCTGACTGGAGAAGGCAAATGGACTCTTGTAGATTCCTAGACAGGCAGCTTTCACCCCTAAAGGCTTGTTAGTCGTCCAAGACTAAAATCAGTGCTCAGTTGTTGCCATGTATTTTTCTTCTGCTCTATTATTTCACAGGCTATTTAGTTTTGTCTTTCTCCTTAGATAAGGGAGTAAATCTTTATTCTTGCAACCCTATGTCTAGCTTGTTGTGCAGTAGCTCCTTTCTCAGATAGATGGATGAAAGAATTGAATGTTTAATGGAACCCTTCTTTAAGCAGGTAGGATTTGGAACCAAAATTTCTGCCAGGTAGCTACTTTTGCATTTCCCAACTTATACCCATCACAGTCTCTTCTTGGATTTTATATATTTCTCTGCTCCAACACTCAGAAAGAAAACTGAAATTAATTTCCCCAAAACTACTGAAAACACGAGAAGATGATGTCTATGGAGAAGGTTGGGGACTGAAAAATGTGCAATGTATCCTCTAACATTTTAAATGCCTCCACCTTTTGAATCCACTTAGCTTCTTATTAACTCATGTTACTTTTGTTTTGTTTTGTTTTTGTTAAGTTGGATTTTGACTTCACCCTGAATAAGCACAGTAAGGGACTAGGAAGGGTTGGTAAGCACTGTACAGTTGTGGGAGATAGGAATTAGCACGAGACTGATTTAATGGTATATGCTATGGAGAGACATGGCCTCAGTGATCTTTCCGGAAAAGAAAGCTTTTTTATTCAGAACCGCAGGAAAGAGCATGCCTGGGTGAATTCCTAAGTAAGTGAGATAGTAAGTGTGGATTTGGACACTTCTAAGCCATTGCACTCCTCTTTTAATGCAGATGGTTGCAAATACTAAAGACTCTACTGTGGCTCATGTGTAAAGCTGGCGAAAACAATTACCAAAGTCATAAATTTGATTTCATTCAAGCTGCTAAGGGTAATAATTTATTTAAGTGAGGTCTTCTGCTTTGATTAGAACTAGGAAAGTTCAGCTGTTCTAATCCTCTGGGGTAGAGCTGGGTTACTATTATAGATAAGAAGGCTTGAAGGTGGCTACTACTGAGGCCATTGATCATTCCAAAAGGAAAGACTTTTGCTAATTGTTTCACTTCCTCTTTGCAGTTAAGTTTTTATTTTTCTTTCCAAGAATAACTTATTTCTTACAAAGTAAACAGTTCTACTTAAAAAAAAAATGAGTTAATCAGATGTTTTGAGCAGTTAAATCTAACTTGTGGCTTGATCGGGGCCACACTTTCTAATAAATTGGTAGACCCAGTATATGAAGATAGAGTTATCAAGATACCTGTGTGGCCAGAAAGCCACAGGACCACATGGGCTCTCTTGGAATTTCCCTTAAGCTCTGTTAAAGTAATTTAAATATTCACGTATTTTACAGTTAGGTTATCTTCCCTAGAGACCAACTCTTGTGGCAGTTAGTGACTAAGACTCCAGTAAAGGTAAAATACCAAGGCCATCAATAAGGCGACCTAATAGAACTGTAGGTCTTAAAGGGATAGAAGAAAGTCTTATTAATAAATAAACCTTCTAACTTCCCCTCTGCCAGGAAGTTGTGTATAACTCCAAGGAGAGGTTCTAGTGGTCTTAACTAAGCAAAAGGGTAAGTGGCTTGACTATCCTTCCAAACTTTTTATTCCAGTCCCCTCCGTTCTTCCTGGAGATATCTCAAAACTGTGTTTTCTTCTAATTGTAAACTAATCCTCAGTAGGGTGTTAGTTGATGACTTTAGGGTGTTATCACTACCAGGGGTATTTGCATTTTAATGGGAGGCTTTAAAAGATCTTAAGGCTTCAAGACTGAAAGCAGTAAATCTCTATTGGTGGAATTGGAGGCAGTGTGATAGATTGGGCAGGAGATATCTGGGGTGAAAGGAGCCCACTGGGTCTATTCTAATCACAGCATGAACTAAAGTGTTCCTACTTAGTAGCCTGACTTCTCCTTCCAGAGTGAGGGCAGTGAGGGCAGCTCCGGTGGCCTGAATAATAAAGCACTCTTAAACCTTTGCATTTTCTTTAAAAGCAAAGCAAATTAAAGGGCTACAACTATCAAATGTTAGTTTCTTTACCCTTTCCCACTTTCTCCATGGCATCTTGCTTGAAAGTTCTCAATATCTCTGTGCTCTTTCTCTGGACTTCAGATGTATAGTTAGTTAGGTTATTCTTAGACTCAGATTCCAAAAAGAATTTTTTTTGCCTTACTTTTCAGTTCTTGGAAGCTTTGAGACGATTGGAATGGATGAAGTAGGATACTTCAGGAATTTTGGGGAAAGGACTTCCTAAATTGGGTTAAAATTTATTTAAATACACATATTGGGGGGGATGGAAGAAAATAAAAATATATAGTAATCTAGGCACTGAATTAAGTTTTAAGGACACACAAATATGTTTCATTTTTTTAAATGTTTATTTATATTTGAAAGACAGAGAGAGTGAGAGCACAAGCAGGGGAGGAGCAGAGAGAGAGGAAGACAGAATCCAAAGCAGGCTCCAGGCTCAAAGCTGTCAATGCAGTGTCCTATGCTGGGCTCAAACTCATGAAGAGCATGACTTGAGCCAAAGTCAGATGCTTAACTGACTCAGCCACTCAAGTGCCTCCACAAATATATATTTTATACACTTCCCACCTGCCTACCCTCCCCCCCTCCAACACTGCAGGAGCCAGGGGCAGAGAAAGAGACAGAATCTCAAGCTAGCATGGAGCCTGACATGGAGCTCAATCTCACAACCTTGAGAGTTGAAATCAAGAATTGGATGTTTAAGTGACTTGGGTCACCCAGGTGCCTATGTGTTTTATACACTTTCTGCCATGTAGTCTGGACACTAAACAAATGAGCAGATACTACGATCAGTGCAGAAAGAGCTCTAATAGAGTTTTCACCATGGGCTGTCATAGTGCATAGAAAGTGCATACTGATTAGAAGAGGTTAGTAAGGGCACCTCAATGACTCAGTCATTTGAGTGTCCTATTGCTCATGTCATGATCTCATGGTTCATGAGTTTGAGGCCCTCATTGGGCTCTGTGCTGACAGTGCAGAGCCCGCTTCAGATTCTCAACCCCCTCCTTAAAAATAAATAAAAACTTAAAGTATTTAAAAAGTGGTTAGGAAGGATGATTAAGGTTTGTCCAGTTGAAATGGTGATGGGATGAGTTGGTATAGAAAAGGTGACAAAGCAAGCAGCATGTATAAAGGTAGTGTAATAGAAAACCAAAGCAACTTGTGACACTCTTTATTCAGAAAGGCCAAGAATATAAGAAAAAAAAATGGTGAGATTGGAAGAGTAGGCAGGGACCAAGCATTGGGAAGGCTTTGGTGCCATGATAAGGAGTGCAATCTTATAGGGAACTAATAATATCTTTAAGCAAATGGAAAACATGATCAAATTTGCATTTTATAAAAATCATTCTGAGATTAGTATGGAGAGTTGTTTTGACTCTAGACTCTAGACTTTACCATAGAACAAAGTTGGAGGTAGACCTCGGAAGAGTTCAGAAGACTGTAATAAGTCTTCTTTAATAAGCAGCTGGGTGGCTCAATAGGTTAAGCATCTGGCTTTGGTCATGACCTTATGGTTTGTGGGTTTGAGCCCTGCATCAGGCTCTGTGCTGACAGCTAGCTCAGAGCCTGGAGCCTGTCTTTGGATTGTATCTCTCTCTCTTTCTCTCTGACATTCCCCTACTCATGCTGTCTCTCTCTGTCTCTCAAAATATAAAAATAAAAAAATAAAAAAAAAGAAGGCTGTAATAGTAGATCAAATAGGAAATGATGGATTGACCTGGAAGTTTAGAGTGAGGATGGGGAAGGGAGACTGGATCTTCACTGACACGATGTTTGAGTGTCCGAGGGAAGGAAAGACACAGCTCATCCTGGAGTTTGGGCTTGGTCGGTTAGGTGCCATTTTGCTGAACTAGGGAAAGAGAAATAGATTTTAATGGGAAAGATGCTGAGTTTAGATTCAGACAAGCTGAGTCTTAGATTATTAAAAAAACATCTAAGCAGAGATTTCCGATTGTCAGGCGTTAATCTGTCTGAATCACAGGAGGAAGACATAGTCTGTAGATATATATTTAGCCATGATTCCTTATCATCTCAGGGATGTCAACAGAAGGCTTACTCAGAAAGAATGGAGACTACCAGAGGGCTGTTGACTAACCCTTGGAAAATAACAACAGTTAAAAAAAAGCTGAAGATGAAGAATAATAATGAAGAAGAAGTAGCCAACAGATACTTAGAACAATATGAGAGAGAGTTTCCATATAGAATAGCAGGACAAACTCATCATCTATATCCTTGTTTTTGGTTCAAAGCCTTTTAGGATCCAGCCCCAGGCAGCAAATCTAGCATTATCCATCTTTTTTCCTTATCTTACTTGAGCTGTGTTGGGTGACTAGAAACAATCTTGCATATTTATACATTCGATGTGTCCATTCCTCTCTCATAGTCTCACTAAAGTACATTTCTCCCATTCTTTTCCTCTCCATACCTAACTCATCCTTTGGACTTCTCTAATACTTCTACTGCCATGGGATTCTAACTCCCTTCCTATACCCAGAAGTAGAATCATCCAGCCTATCCTCCAATTAGTATTCAGATTGCAACTTTCTGATGACACTTAGCATGTTCTGGTGTGCACTATAGTTATTTATGCACCCAGTCGTCCCCCTTAGCAGGAGTATGAATGCCTGCACACTAAAAATCCCATTCGCCCAAATTAATCTCTATAGTGTACTGCTTTGAAAACAGCAATTGCTTAATAATTATTTGTTCAATAATCACACGTATTATTAACACTAAATGATAAAGGTAAAAATCTTTGACTCTTTTGATGAGGAAAAATATCTCAGTTGAGGCTAACATGGAAACGCTAACTTATGAAGGATCTGTCCAGAGGTTCTGAGGTGTCTAGCACATATTGGCCAGGCGATGGAAGAGTATTTTTCATAACAGCACATTCATGATTCAGAGGCAGAAAGGAGAAACATAATGCTAAGTGTGTTTGTTTGAAGAATTGCTAATATTATATTCTTTATGGTATTCTCATGCAAAAACAGCAAATCGTTGCCTCCTTTTTGCCTTCTGCTTTTATAATTTTAAAAGTTAATTTCATGCAATAGGTGTGTAAAGGACAAGTACCACTAAAACCCAAACACAAAGTATTTTTATTTATCCTGAAGGCAGTTAGAAGATGCTATTCTGGCAGTGTCTCAACAATGTCCTGCAAATAATCCTAAGCCTTTCCAATTTA
>NC_043703.1:34066045-34123545 GCF_006229205.1 Suricata suricatta
GTCTTTTGTGAGCAAGGATCAATAGCCTGTTTTCCAGGGGAAGAAAAACAGGTTTTCTCAGGAAATGTAACATTTGCTCCTATAATCACAAAAGAAGAAACTCCTGATATCAGTCAGTCAGGCACCTTGGGGGTTGGTGCTCAATTGAGTGGGGGTTGAGTGGGTGTAGACTATGGTTGCCATCTGATGGTGGGAGGCCTTGCAAACCTGCCTTACTTCAGAAATGGCTCCCAGCAGCCTATGTGGGCTTTTATCAAAAACATCTACTGAGTTGAATGTGAAGCTATTTGTTCAATATTTGTATATTTAGTTCTTTTCCAGGAAGGTACCACAGTATATACTTAACGATAAATTATTTAAAGTGCCAAGGAGAGTTGTATTTTTATGCTAATTTTGTTGATGAAAAATTGAGACATAGAAAATGAAATCAATAGCTGAAAATGACCCAATTACAGAAATAGTATCCTCATTTCCATTTGTTTAATTAGTCATGTTTCTCAAGTAACTGAATCCTACTGGCTAAAATTATAATTCTACATTTGAGATTTAGAATAGAAATCTAAACAGTTAAGTTTAACTGTTTTCACTTAACTAGATAAAATTTCCTGAATAAAAAAATTTGGCAATTTTTTTTGTACCACATGGGCTAGATGTAACTAAAATCTTAACCATTCATATTTTTTGGCTGAAAGATGCAGGGCTGCTAGAAGAAAGACCTAAGAATTGTTGGCATAATTAACTTCTCAAAGAATTGTGTTAGGGAGATATTAAAAAATCATTTTAATAACCATTATTCTGTATTTGAAAAGATTGTGTTGCAATTGTCTTATGGGTGAAAGGTATTCTAGATTGTATTCCTACTAAGGTAGGGAACATCTGATTCCAAATTGTCTGTCAATATTTAACCTTTTAAGGAGAAGACAATATAGTTCATTACTAAAGTGATGAAATAAGACGATTTTATCAGAATCTAAGTAGAGCAACACCTTACATAGTTAACACTATTAAGTAACTTTTGGGTAAGTAAAATTTCTAAATAATTTATGATCATATACCAAAACTCAACATTAATGTACTAAGTTATTCTCGCTAGATGCCTTTCTGAAGTATATTTCATACCACCATGGCTTGTCGGATCAGAGACACTGAAGATAATTTAAGCTTGACTCATTATTATAGACACTAATTTTTAAAGGAGGATCAATTTTTTTTTTTGTATTTTAGTTGTTGTGCTGTTCTGAGACAATTTTTGTTTTTTGATTTTCTTTACTTTTATTCTTCCTAGTATATTATGAAGCCAAAATCTTTAAGCATTATATTGAAAAACACCTTGAAAAGTCATATTGTAGAGATGGATGAGGAAATAGAGGCTCATCAGGAGTATAAAATGGATTGAAAAGTAGGTCGTAAATGGTTCAGTACTCTATAGAACCCAGTGAATGACTGCATGACAGGGTGGATGAGCTCATCATTACCTACTTTACTTACTCTCTCTTTTGTTTTTGCTTGTTTTAAGTTTTTATTTAAATTTTAGTTAGCTAACATATAGTGTAATATTAGTTTCAGGAGTAGAATTTAGTGATTCAAAGTGATTCATCACTTACATATAAATATCCAGTGCTCATTACAAAAAGTGCCTTCCTCAATACCCACCACCCATTTAGTCCATCTCTCACCCACTGCCCTCCATCAATTTTTCAGGAGTTTGACTATTGCACCTGAATTATCTTAATATAGTCAATATAATTGCTCTTTTTGCACAAAATTTTTCTAGATGGAGAAATTTAGATTTACAATTATAATACAGACTAGTATCTCCATTCTTTGGATTATTTACTATCTTTAAGTGTTAACTGGAAATCTGTTAGTCTCAAAGAAATCTTATACTTCTCTAAAGAATGTAACACTTTCTCCCAGGGAAAAGTTAGTGTATTCAGGGAATATGATTTAATATGAATATATAGACTTTTATGTTCTAGGACTTTACTTAACATTTGCTACTTTCTTTTCCATATTTGTAACTTTCTTTAAAAATAAAACATTTTTTTCTTTCTGAGGAAGGTGAAGTGTGGTAGTTATTATTTTTAACTTTATGAAGAAGTTTTATTTAAATATTGTTGATATGAAGCAAACTAGTTTGATAATGTTACTATTATGTTTTTAACCTGTGGGTTTAGAATTTTACTTTTTTAATGTTTATTTATTTTTGAGAGAGAGAGAAAAAGAGAGACAGAGAGAGACTGCAAGCAGTGGAGGGCCAGAGAGAGAAGACAGAATTTGAAGCAGGTTCCAGGCTCCAAGCTGTCAGTACAGAGCCCAATGCGGGCCTCAACCTAACAAACTGTTCATGTCCTGAGCTAAAGTTGGAATCTTGAGTATTTCTAAGAATCTATAATTATATCAATATCTTTCAAAGACTTGGAAATCATGTTTCTAAAACTAATAAAACAAACAAGCTAGCATTTAGTCCTCAAGAAAACAAAGACAGAGAAAACAAGCCCTGTCCCTCCAATCTCAAATCCTTTCTAACATTTAAATTGTAAACGTACCTGTGAATGTTGACCTGTACTTTTGGACTCCCACTATTACCATTTGAAAAATAGAAACAATGAAAATTTACCTCTGAAGTTGCCAAAATTGGTCTTGTAGAAAAGAGAATCTATTAATTTTGACAAATTTATAAATTCTATCAATTTGTTTCTAATCATTCCCTCATGTTTTCTTTTCACCAATTGAATATGAGAATTAAATAATACGCTTTCCTGGAGACATCTATTTTCTCAGGGAAAAAAATGGCTTTTCCCCAGCCCTAATATTATGTACTTAGGTATCTATAATTAAAAAGAAAATCTTTGAAGTTGCTTATCAAGTTTTTATTTGTTATTTTGGTTGCTTGAGTGGGCTTCTATGTAACCTTAGAAGGGGGCGTGGGCAGATGGTGATAATTTCCAAAATTTATGGTTGTCACGGGATGCCATAGCAACCAGAAGTGGAAGTTAATGAAAGAAAGAAGGCTCTTTGTAGAGTCTCACAACGCAATGCCTCCTGTAGTGCTCTGTACATTTATTTGGACTGAGTACATGTCATAAATCATTTTTGATAACAAATACCAGTTTGGAATAAATTTATCCTAGCAACAGAGTTCCAATAACATTCATACTTTTTATAGAATTGTGTGTATTTTACAATGAAGGAAAAATTATTTAAGAACTCTAAATAGTCCCCTCCTGTGCCAGGAGTGCAATTTGGCTAGTGTATTTGGCCCTCTTCCTGATTTTATCTTTAGGGCAGAATGCAAACTAGTTTTGGCGTACAATTTTATATAAGTATTAAGAAGTAACTTAGTGAGTCCCAAATATTTGCATTTGACTTTAAAGAACAAAATTTTTAATATTCTCAAATTAAATGGATGATTTATAGTTTTGCTTCTTGGGCATATTTTTTCTCTCATTGTGACCTTCTAGGCACATAACAAATACACATTCAAGATAAAGAAAGCTATTGTACACACACATGCGCTATGCTTAAAAAATAAGAACTTCTAAGAGCAATTTTATCTTTTTGGAAAAAATACTAGAACAGGACAATGTTAATCTAGAGGTAATTTCATTGAAACATTCCTTTTTAACAAACCAAAAATTTTAGGAAAGCATTCTCATGTGGATTTATTATTCAAAGAAGTATTTTCAAAGTTTATGTAGTTTTATTTTTCTTGCTAAATGCTGCTAACCAGCAGCAATATTTGAACTACCTTTTTTTTTTTTGCAATATCAGCATTTGTAATATTTTAAATGCATTAAACATTTCAACTTCTGAGGAGAAAATTCATAGCATGGAAATGTGCCTTGCATGTTGAGAAGTTTATTATAACAAATGCATTGTATTCCCTGGGGAGACTCACAAGTAAGGGTAACAAAAATGCACAAGTAAAACAGCCAGAAATAGATTGGTGGTCTTCATTAACAAATGAAACATAACAATGCTCTCAATGCTTTACTCACAAAGTAAAGATGATATAAACTCTTTAAACCATTAATGTTATGTAGTATATATACATATGTATTTTCATACATTTATATGTAGGGACATTTGTGAAATTTAATTTCTAGACATCTTGAGGGTAGAGCCTTTAATTCATCAGTATTTAATGCATGTTCCTTTTATTTTTTTCTTGAAAAGAAAACTAAAATATCTTTTTATTCCTTTTAAAAAGCCAGCCTAACCAGTAGCCTCCATCATGTAACTTATATAGTTTTAAAACTTTTACTGGATACTATATTAGTTTCCTGTGGCTGCTGTAACAAATTATCACATATGGTGACTTAATTGAACATTTATTTTCTTGTAATTTTGGAGAAGCCCAAAACTGATATCATTGGGCCAATCCAAGGTGTGAGGAGGACAGCACAGATGCTGGACGCTCTTGACAAGCCTTTTTTCCCTGACTCTGAGCTTCTAGTAATTGCCAGAGTTACTTCCTGGTCTGTTCTCTCGCTCTAATTCCTGCCTTTTCCTGTGTGTGTTTATGTGTATGTGTGTGTGTGTCTGCATGTGTACACATGTGTATCAAATTTCCTCCTGCCCCTCTTATAAAGATACTTCTATTTAGAGCCCATTAGATAATCTATGAAAATCTCATTTCAAGATCCTTAATCACATCAGCAAAGTATCTTTTTCCATATAGAGTGATCATCATCAGGGGTATCATATTAGCTTATCATATCCTGCAAGTCACCGGGCAAGGTACTGTGAGGGACCCCAGGGTGGTGTGGTAGGCATGCATAAAAATGCCATTGGGAGATTTTTGTGATTCTTTTTTTTTTTTTGTTCACTATGGTATACAAGTATGTAGAATATTTCTTGCCACAGAACAGATATTTAAAATAAGTATTTGTTCAGTGAATATGGCTGATATATGTTTAGTAAAGGATTTCTGAGAGGAATTATTATGCTTCTGAGGTACAAATTTAAACACTGGTGTTATATAATGTACCTTAAAAATCCTATTAAGTGTGGTTGAACTGCAGATTAAAGACTCAGAGTGTAGAGCCTAAAGGAAGTGTGTTAAGTAAATGGAGCGCCTTTGTTTGTTTATAGGTTGTGATGGCTACATTTAATTATTTCCACTGTTGATGACATTTCTATCTCCAGACTGATACTCTAGAGAAGCATTATTTATAGGAATAAAATGGCATCATAGAACACCTTAGTCTTTAAAGTTCCTGCAAATTATATGCCATACTGTGCTGTTCTTCAGGGTTAGAATCCTCCTTCTGCCCAAATATATAGAACTAATTTAATACATACATGAATAAAATATAGTTAATAATTTAACTAAAAGTGCATACAGTGTTGGTATGAAGAACTATATAATATATATATTTACTTTATTAAATATGTAATATGCATTAGAATGAAGCATTTCAGTCAATTCACATTATGCCCTGGGTCTATTACTTGCATAATAGAAATTTATAAATGTCTTTTTTCCTAAGCTTTTAGAGCAAAGATCTGTTATTTTTAGATTGCACTAAATAACCACATATTACTAGACTTCTAGACAGGCCTCTCTTCTACATTATTTAGAAGAAAATTCGAGTCCTTTCTTCCCTAATTTGTTTCTCTACTCCAAGTTTCTATTGAGTTCTATAATCTGACATGGCTATAGTAGGCCATAGTATGCATTACGATCTGCTTACACTTCTCTCTCAGTAGATTTGAAATAATGAAGTTGCTAATATTCTTAATTGACTAAGGTATATCTTAATTGCAAGGTATTCTTTGCTTCCTTTTTAGTAATGTGATGCCTTCTTTGACAAGAGAGAACTTTATTTGCATTACGAAAAGTACACCAGATTTTGAGTCAACTTTTGATTATAATAGTGGATGGAGTGTGGATTAGCTAGGGCCCTGTGGGTTATCTATTTATTGGGAGATTCTCAGACAAGGTTCTAATCCCTTGGTTATACAATATGACACATGTTGTCGCTTCTTGCTCCCTTCCATTTCCTGACCCATAGGAGGTGCTATTACTATCCCATTTCCCTCCTTAAGAAAATTTAGAAATACAAATATTGTTCATTCAGAAAAAAAATCCAATTGTGCTAAAGATATATTTTGAACAGTGCTAAAGATGATGTAGGAAAAAAGTCATGTAAATCAAGATAACAATTATTTGTGTTGTTTCTTTCTCTGTCTTTGATAGACTTTCCCCTCTGAAGGTAACTTCAAAGCTTCAACTCCTTTCCTTAATGATGCACTCTCGGTTTGTTTTAAAGAATTTAACCATATCATGCTGTACTTTTAAAATATTTTCTTCATCCATTTGGAGTTAGGTGTTACAACATCAGTCTCTTCTTTGTAAGGAAGTAGAAATGCTCATTGAAAGTGTTAACAGAACCAAACTTTTCAAAAGAACTTGAAAGATGTCAGAAAGACAGAAGTATTAATAAAGCTGTCTATTCAGTCTCCTAAAACATTTATTGCCCTGGTCATGAATGTACTTAAGATTTGATCTGAAAACATTCCGCATGAAAAAAACCTAAGGGTTTTATTTGATTTTGTAATCATATAAACCAACATTATGATAAAACTTCTGAAAACACTAATATAAACCCAAACTTAATTGGATAGGGATATAAAGTCCATATAGAGGGAACCTATACTATTTTACTCAACATTTCAGATGACGTCTATAATATTATGTTCAGTCAAGGCACCACAGCTTTTAATAGGACATTAACAAACTGGTGGTGAGCATTAGGAGAATAGTCTAGATGCTAGGGATTTACATGTTTATGATGTTTGGTCTCAAGAAGACTCACAGAGAGCCCGAAAGTGGATGATAGAGGAGACTCACACTGTGTTCTTCTAAAGACAGAAATCTAACTGATAGACAGCAATTACAGAGAGGTCTATGTCGGCTTCCATAAAAAAGAGCCTTGCTAACATGGAGAACTATCTAAGAGAGAACTTGTTCATCATAAAACCTTAACAGAAGACTTCAAGGAGAGAGAGAAATGAAAAGTTGTTAGCCATAGTTTTTATATTTAATTATTTTTTAGGCACTATTGTTTATGATACAAAAGAGTAATAGCTTTAAAAAGAAATTATATCCCTCCTTGACCATCAGCCATCTATTTCCTATCTTAGTAATCACTGTTAGGGAAATTTGAAGGTAATTTTGCATTAGAGGGAAGTAAATGAAATAAGATTATCTTGTTCCCTTCTAACGATAAATTTGATGATTGTAATTTATTTTACTTTGAATCATTCTTCCAAACTTAACATGGGGCCTTTCTTATTAAAGGCTATCCATCCTTTAGGGTCTATATTCCTACATTCTTTGAAAAACTTTTAAAAAATCACTTTTGAGATGAATGCTTCCTATTTATAGGCTATCATATTCTTTGTTACCTGGGAATAGTTACCTCATGGCTAAAACTATGACTATGGTAAGCTATCAAATACTTTTTTCTCAGTCGAAAGAAAATTTTAAATGCTTATTCTCTTTGCCCTTCTTTCACAAGTCCTCCATGAAGAACTACATAGTTGCAAAATTAATAGATTGGAGAAAATGGCAATCCCTGAATGTAACATAACAAAATACTTCTAGCTATAGTAGTATTTGGAGCCAGGGGTAGAAAAAATGGTATTATTATTATTTTAAGTTTATTTATTTATTTTGAGAGAGAGAGAGAGAGAAAGCGAGAGCGCATGGGAGAGGGGCGGAGAGACAGGGAGAGAGAGAATCCCAAGCAGGCTCTGAGCATTAGCTCAGAGTCTGATGTGGGGCTCAGGCTCAGGAACCATGAGAGCATGACCTAAGCAGAAATATGGAGCCTTAACAGATCAATCTACCCATGTGCCCCCCAAATAATATTATTTAACCACTGAAGACCATCACAAATGATAGTAGAAAGATACGAACCCTTTTTCTACAAAAAAAAAAATTAGTGTTTATTTACTTTTGAGAGAGGGAGAGAGAGAGAGGCAGAATGTGAGTGGGAGAGGGCCAAGAGAGAGAGAGAGACACAGAATTTGAAGCAGGCTCCAGGCTCTGAGCTGTCAGCACAGAGCCTGATGGCGGGGCTCAAACACACAGTTAGATCATGACCTGAGCTGAAGTTGGAAGCTTAACTGACTGAGCCACCCAGTTGCCCCAAGACATGAACTCTTAAATGAATTTACATGAAAGATTTTGACCTCTACTATAAATTACTTTGATTTGGCTTTCCGATTTTAAAATATAAAGTCCCCAAGAGAGGACTCAGTTCTTAAAAATCAAAGGAATCTTCCAACCACACTACTTTTTCAATGTGTAATAATTAAGCCACTCAAAATGTTTTGATCCTTCATTCCTTCATTGATTAAAAAAAGTTTTCTTTGTATCAAAATTATTTCCTCACTGCATTGCCATAAATGTCAAATGATACAATTTGTAGCAACATTTTGAAATAGATGAAACTAGAGAAAGATTATTATTGTAATCAAACAGGCTGATCCAAGCATTATTGATGATTATTGTTGACTTTCCATGTTTCCATCAACTCCACTGTATTTAAGACAAAATTGATAACTTTCAAAAATGTATAGCATAGGTATAGAAAGTCTCATTTTGGCAAATTATTCAAATTCATATAAATGTACTCTATAGATATTCCTAACAGATGTAGTTAACACTAAAATTTGTTATACATGTTTACTTTTCAGGACTTAATGACTATGAATTATTTTTATAAATTTTCATCTGTGAGCATAATAAGCTTTATGGATATGAAATGTCATTGCCACTGTTATATTTTTAAACTGTCAAATTTTGCTTTCAGAAATATGCATGCTACAAATGGTAGTAGACCTTAAAAATGGAGATTGGTTTGAATTGATTACAGCTGTATGCTGTGCTTTTTAATTGTTGGAAATGAATTGACACATACTGTAAAGTAAACAATGATGCTGGTTTTCAAAATGATAAAACTGTAACCTAATTCAATAAATTGAATCAGATTACACAAACACTTTTGCACTTCATTAAGGAAGTAGTCAGGATAATTAATGTGAGAGCATTTTATCATGTTCACTTGTTGATATATGGCTGAGGCTATATATACAGCAGACTAAACTCTTTCAAGATTTTTGTGCCATTTCACATTTTACCTAAAGTTATCGTAAGCCAGAATCCTACAGAAGACCACCAGGGAATTAATTCTTTTATCTTTGTTGATATTAGAAGACAACGTGTAGGTTTGGATTCTTTTTTAAGGACAAGTATTTTCCAAACAACACGGTGTTGTGAGGTGACTCATCCTAACGGAGGAACTGAAAAGTCTGGCTTTCATTGTCTTCCTCACCACTTGCTAGCAGTATGACCTTGGCTAATACTTTCTGGCCTCATATGTTCAATTATCAGAAGGTAGGTAATGGTATCTAAGACACCATTTTATTTTATTTAAAAAATATTTTTAATGTTTTTTATTTATTTTTGAGAGACAGAGAGAGATAGCACGAGCAAGGGAGGGTCAGAGAGAGAGGGAGACACAGAATCTGAAGCAGACTCCAGGTTCTAAGCTAGCTGTCAACACGGAGCTTGATGCGGGGCTCGAACCCACAAACTGCAAGATCATGACCTGAGCCAAAGCCAGAGGCTTAACTGACTGAGCCACCCAGGTGCCCCTAAGACACCATTTTAAAAGAGAAAAAAAATGCTAAGAGACTTGTTCAAAGTTTCACTATTATGTGACACAGTTAGTTTTCAGTTCAAGTTTTCTGACTCCAGTTTATTGGTTATTTTCCTACATCAAGCTGCCTTGTGAAATACTTCCTTTATCATCTATAAACCAACATACAATCTGCCATATCTCCTACTTGATAGGACTCTGTGAAGAAACTAATGTAGGCACAAAATGCTTGGAAAGTCTTATATAGCAAGATGTCATCTGATATTTAGTTTTATTATGATGATTTTCAAAACTGGACTTATGCCTTGCTCCAAATAGAATACCAGTTATTTGTCTCTCTGAGCATATCACTTCTGTGAATAATGAGCCCTTTCCCATATTTATGGCATTAGATTATAATCATTTTCTCAGTTTTTTTTTAAATTGCTTTTGTATCTTCCAATTAGCTCAAATAAAATATTTTTCTCCTGATAAAATCATCTGTTGTCAATGATTCCATTTTGACCATCATGATACATAGAATTTTATGATTCGTATTTAATTTACTAAATGCCTCCTGTGTCGGTCCTTTGATGGAATATCATTTCATCAAACATATTTCCATTATTTTCATTTAAGAAATGCAATGATATGTGGAGAGACTATTTTTTTAAATATGTATTTTCTAATGATTTGAGTCTGCTTCCTGGGATGTAAGGATATGACTTAAAGAAACTGTTGAATTTTTGGGAATTAAAGAGAATGTAAAATTTTGTCTATTCCAAAGGGCTATGAAGTTGTAAGTTTCTGTTTTCAGTTATTTTTGCACATGTAATGTTATATCACCAATATTCTCTTTAAAAAAAAGTATACTATTCAATATTAAAATCAAAGGCTCAATCCCTAAGTAATGCCTTATTACCTAGAAGTCAATTTTTTAAGATCTTCTTTTCTCTGTTAAAACATACAGTGGGAAACTGTTTTCTATATGTGAAAATATAGGATTGTGAAGGTTTTCAAAATCTGCTCTTCTATTTGGATACCTCATTCACCTATTAAAGCAGTAAATGCCCTTTGTATTATCTATTTATCTTATATTGCTTAATGAAATCCTTCTAGGAAATTATATTCAGGAGAGGACATTTAAGAAGAATTGCATGGAACTCATGTTGATTCAAATGGATATAAATACAAATATCTCTAAATTTTAAGAAAATTCATTTCTTAATGTTACAATATAACAATTTTGAAGTTATTTGAGGATGAGATTCATCTCATCAAACATAACCTTTAAGTTACTTATTGAATAAATTACATTTAAGGATACCATTCCAAGAGAACCCGTTACCATATGACCTGTCCATATGAGTTGTCTTTTTGATTTATAATGGCAATTGGTTTCTCGGCATGGATTTCATGACATAATAATATTCTATGAATTTTTGAAATTACAGTGAGCTTCACATCAATCATCTATAATAAAATACTGTATGTATCAATGAGAGAGGACTTTGGAAAGTAAACACTTTAGAAATATGAACTTGCCCAAAATGCCAATATTGGTATTTTAATGAAACAGGCAGGCTGCTTCTGTTGTAATTCTCTAAATTGATCTTAAAAGTGGTCAGCATCATCCCGCCCATTAGTGCACTACCCCATATTCTCAACAGTAATATTCATTTTCCTTTGAATGTGTCAACTGTCCATCCAGCTAATTTTGCCTCAACTGCTGTTCTTCTTGGCCCGACTTCAAGGAAATCTATTGCTTCTGGGGTTCCTAGGCATTAATGTCTTGAATTTCAGGATTATAATTAAATGCATGTGACATGAACTACCATTATCTGTCCATGTTTCTTTTATCTGTAAGAATCAGAGATATTTAAAGTGAGATCTTAGCAATGTAAAGAATTTAATGTGCTGCTCTGTTGTTTTGTTAGTGTCTCACCACAAAATATTATTGGAAATATCTTGAGTTATAGTCTTCTCTAAACAAATATTTATAGAAATTCTGAAAAAAAATCTGTACCTAGAATTTGCCATCAGCAGCTACTTCATTTTTTACTTAATCTCACTTAAATATCACCTTAATAAGCATGTGTAATTCTTCATTAATTTGACTTATTTTCATGTCATCTTTTCATTACTGATCATTACATATTCAACTGATTTCTTATTTCCTCTATAAGTTAGCATGGATTTTTAAAGTGAAATGTGCATTTGCTAAGTAAAGCATTTGGAAATCATTTTGGAATACATTCAAAGAGAACACTGCTCTTTAGAAAACAGTTTTAAAAGCTTATTCTAATTTATCTTAATCATGTGGCTTAGAAGAGGCAGGGCCAGTTTGCAGATGTAAAACACACAAGAAAAGAATTTTTTGCATGTGAAGAAATACTTTAAATTTGCTTCAAAATAGTTGCTTCAATTTATCTACATGATATTTCTTGCTACATGTTTTTTTATAGATGCAATTGCAGTTAGGATGTACGTTTACTATAAGACTTTGTACGTACTATGCAATGGAAAGAAACAAATCTGGCTTATCAAATATATATATATTTTACTGACAAATTTCAAGTACTTTTATATATGGAATCAATCTATAGGTCTATACTTTTCACTATGTATCTTTAGTTGCCAGTTCGGTGTCTGGTCAAAACACTGTTAAATTAAAAATAATTGAATAAATCAATGCAGTTAATTGGTTAAAATAAAGAGTGCAAATATTTATTTGTTGAGTGACTACTACATGGTAGGAACTTTGCTAATTCCTAAACATGTAATTTATTTCTTGTGTCAAATGATGAAGGAAGTATTGTGTATTCCATTTATATATAAATAAACTAAGGCACATTTAAATTTAATAACTTGCTTAAATGAAAGAAAAGAGCTCACTTGGGGACTGAACTCAGGGATAGATAATTATAAACTTTATTTTCACTCTTTAATCCTTATTACTTCCAGGGAATCCAATAGTCTCTTTAGATGCCACCTATATTTTGAGCCCAGTTGAAACAAGATGGATTGAAATAAAGTTTCTTTTTTTATAGGATAGACTCAGATCTTTACAGAACACTTCAAATTTTCATTAACATATATAATTTGAAAAAAATTTTCACAACAGCACCGCACAATAATTTTCCACATCCAACATATTGTACATAAATCAATTCTGCATTTTATATTCTAGTCTAGATTATATCACCCTTGATGAAATTTCTCTGATAATACTGGGTGAAAGCTTGAGTACTATTTAAGAATACTTACATTTTAAAAAGTTGAGATGTTCAGTGCCATGATTTGGAAGCTTAGTATAGAAGGCAGGAAAAGGATAGAGCAAGAGATGTTGAAAATTATATTTCAAAATTCATGATCAAGCTTAATTACTTAAGAAGCCACGATGTTTGAATTTTAATTCAAACATAATTATGACTGATAATTAGAACCTGGCTATCCCTTTATTAACTGTTTGTGGGAAAACCTATTAATTATTTTTTTGACATTGGGCTTTGCTAAATAATGTAATGTAAACTTATTAACAAGTTGTTTTTTCTATTAAAGTTATTTCTGAACTTTATAAATGCTTAAGCACAGTATAGTGCTACTCAAAGTACCAAGCATACTATTTACCCTAAGTAATTGAAAAAAAAATTTCTTAACTTTTGTTAATCATTCACTCTAGTGAGTCTTCACGTATCTTATTCTTTATATGTTGTAATATTCTGTGTTATTCTGATAAATTACTGAGTGGAAGCAATGTAACAATTGGCATCCAAGGGTAGTATACTGTAGACTCTGGCTCCAAGAATTATAGAAATACTTTTTACTAAATTTTACCAAACACTAAACCTTGATATGAATGGAAAAATAGTTGAAACTGTATTTCAGTTATTTAATCCTTAAGTCATTATTGTAACATTTTGGAAAATATAATTCCACTATGTCATGTGACATATATTTCCTTTTTGTTAATACTGATTTCTTGCTCACCTACCTACTAAATATGCACCAGAATACCCTATGTCTTGCGCCTTTTCAAAATGCAGTGAAACAGTTATTTATAAATATACTGTAACCATCTCAGAATTATTTTAAAACAAACAAGGTGAATTCATAAGTATACCATTAGTATCAGTCCAAGTTTCTTATCAATCTTCAGAACCTACTTTATGACTCTTTTTCCTCTTTACATTGTAATTGTGAGCACTTGAATTTTTACAATTTCACATTAAGGATCTCAATGAATAGAAAATAGAAATCATTTCATTAATTTATGGCTATTAAGCATTTTAAATTCTACATTTATTTAGTTATTCTGTTTCATCCTGTTTCCAAAAGGGGAAAAACAATGTTGTTTCTGAAATTCACAAGAAGTTTGGTCTTCATAGAAAAATGAAACTATAGATTTTTTTTTATTTTACATTGAATCTCAAAATCCAAATGAAAGATTTGAATATTAGGACCTTGACTTGACTCACCTCTGCTTAATTTTGACAGTTGTCTTAAAGTGAATTTAGTGTTTAATGAAATTTTCTGGACTGATAACTCAAGACCTGAAGGGAACAATTCTAGTAGTGAGAAAGTAATTTTCTGGCCTAATTACACCTTCGACCTCACTACAAAGTCTGTCAACAAAAGTGCCAGGTTTGATCATGATTTTTTTTGACATGTATTCACCAATCTACTTCACACAGGAGACTTTTAACAATAGCATTTGGTATTTGCAACCTACCTAAGATTTTACATCTGGGAATCAAACCTCAATGTACTGTTGCCAATAAGCAATTCACTTAAATCCCTTTTGGATTTGAAAAATTATATGAGTGTTAATGAACTTTGCATATTGTTCTCTTTGGAACTCTGTATGGTTATATTATTTGAGATGGCCATGCAAATCATGTCAAATATTAACAAATGAGTGTTGAATAGGTTTAAATAAATGAAAAACTGAAATCTCTGGAATTTCTATTTCTTATCTGTATTCACTCTAAAAGTCTAGTAGAATTTAGGTATCTAATTGTTGAGAATCTATAAAACTGGGTTCTAATTTAATGGGATATGGGTCCTTAATTAACCTAACTACTAAAATATATGTATGACATTAACAGTTCCTTAAATTTCTGAGGCATCATTTTCCTGTATTTCAATGACATAATAGTTTGTGCTTAATTGTTTAGTTTTTAAACCTTGAAATCATTTCTCCAATAGCGCTGTGACTAGAAGACACATTTAATCTCCGCATTAATCTGTCCATGCTTTTTCATATGAGCCCAAGATTCCCAAATCTGAATTATTATACTTTCACCCTAGTTTTCTTATTTCTCCTCTTCCTTTGCTTCCTTTTCTTTCTTCTTGAGTTTTATTTAAAACAGTTGAAATGTCAAGGTTATTAAGAAAACCTTGTGTTTAGCAGAGGCTAAAATCTGATTAGAGAAACAAAGTAACAAAAGATAACAGGTTAATGTTCTCCAGTGATTGTCTCTGCTATTTCTGATTTTAATTCCTCTATCTACTTTTCACAGTTGGAAAGGTTACACACACACACACACACACACACACAAACACACACACACACACACATGCACTTAAAAAAATCTCTCATTTCTAAATCAGAAAAGGATATGTAGTCTTTAAATATAGTATTTTAAACTCAAAACTAATCTGAAATGTATATATGTTATATTTGTTATCATAAAACAGTCATAATTCTGTCAGAAGTCATTTGCATAATTTACACTTTAGAAAGGATCATTACTACATTTAACAGGTATTTATCATTAATTTTAGGAGTTACAAAGATGAATGATATTGCCACTCAATAAACTGCAGTTGAAGGTACAGAGTGCTAATTCCCAAAAGAGCGATACAAAAGTATTATAGGTTTTCAAAAGGAGAAGAGAAAAACCAGAGCTTACAGGGATGAGCATTGTCATCATTGTGGAAAGTAGCATTTGATTTGACTCAAAAATTTATTTGTATATCACAAGTGTGAAAAATAAATAAAAATAGGGTTATACATTGTTCATAAAGAGTGATGTGACTGAAGATTCAAGTCAATCATTGGCTGATTAATGAATATGTAATTTTATTAGTAATTGTTACTATCTATTGGGATTTATTGTATTTTAGTTACTAAGCCTTTTTACATATATTACTATATTTTTAATCTCTATAATATATCTTTGGGTAGTTATAATGGTTTCCATTGTACAGATGTGTTAATCTTGGCACTGATATTTCTTGCTGTAGAATGCTAACCTGACTACTAAGTCTGTCTCCTTAATCACTTATGCAATAGCCTTGCATGCTTATCAGCAGCAATGTGTCCATTTATGTTATTATATCTTATCATGGTTTTTAAAATAATAAACATGTATTCACCAATCCATTCTAACCCATATGTTTCAACAATAACATTTGATGTTTTCAACTTAAGTACATTTTTTTCTGCATTTGCAAATAAAACCTCAAACTATTATTACCGATATGGTGATTCACTTAAGTCCATTTTAAGTTTGAAAAATTATGTGGGTGCTAATGAGCTCTAAATAATGCATTGTTTTGACAGCCAACTTGCATGCTCAGACCATTTCAACATTATTATGTCCATTTATGGTTATTATGTCTTGAGGAGTCATGATAGAAAACTACTGGTCCAAATTGTGTAATCAGAACTGGAAGTTATTAGCAGTACTTGGATGGTTCAGTTGGTTGAACTTCCAACTTTGGCCCAGGTCATGATCTCACAGTTCATGAGTTCAAGCCCTGCATCAGGCTCTGTGCTGACAACTCAGAGCATGGAGACTACTTCAGATTCTGTGTCTCCCTCTCCCTCTGCCCCTGCCCCACTTAGTCTCTCTCTCTCTCTCTCTCTCTCTCTCTCTCTCTCTCTCTCTTTCTCAAGAATAAATAAACATTAAAATAATTTTGAATAAAAGAACTGGAAGCTATTTTATTAAGATTAGAGGAAATTAGGATATTTAGGAAAGAAATGGGCTTGGGGAAAGCATGGTCACTGTCTTTGGATATTTAACGAAGGACACAGATTGATTCTCTATTGTTCTAGAAGGTAGGACTGGACAAATGAGTGTCATTCATGAAAGAGAAAGACAAGGAGGATAAAAGTAAGTTCCAAACAGAAGCTCACTGAAAACTGTGTGGGCTATCTGGCTCTGATATCTTTAAATGCCTTGTTTAAATGCTGTGAGTATTCTCTCTCAGATGTGTTGTAGAGGGCTTATTTTTTTTTTACATTTAGGATAATTTTATAAGTATTATTATCATCGTCATCAGTTCCAAGATTCAATATGCTGATGAGATAAAAAATAAACTTAATTTCAAGGGATTGTTTGGCCTAAGACTTTTCATTTGGTATTTTACTTTGGAAGCTGCAAGAGTTTATACTCCTTTTTAGTACGATGTGCAAATAATAGAGTTTTTGATTAGTTGTTTGAAATCTGAAATACACAGACTTGATTAAATCTAATTTAGGTATATTAACTTGAGTGATTTTATATATGACTGTCTATTTGAGTAATATTTCATTAATTGTTCTGTTGTGCAGAAATAACTGTAACATTGCAAGGCACAGTTTAAGGAATGTTCATTCTTCTTTCCTGATACTTAAACTTATCCTCCAGCAGATCCAGGCAACATGAGAATATAAACAGTATATTTCATCTAATAAATTGAATTTAAAAGGTTCTGGGAAGTCAGTCTTGCTGTGTGCTAAGACATTTGCCAATGAGTAAGTTCATATTTATTCAAGGTACAACAATGTAGCAAACACATGTTACATTTTATCATAGACAATTAGTAAAACCCCATAGCAAAATTTTTAAATGTATCTTTTTGGTTTTCATTGTTTAGGTTTTATTCAATAATGATCTTATGTCTATTCTCATTATTATCATCTCTGTTATCCATAATTCTCCCCAAACCATTTTACATCCATCACTAGGTATTGGATATTTGCACTTCAATTTCCTGTTGCCATCTCAAACTTGTCAATGACCAAAATTGAATCCATTATTATTTCTTTCATACCAAAGTTGTATGATTTCTTTGGTTTTCTGAATGGTAACTTCTGTTTTTAAATAATCACGTGAGCTAAAGAAGTAAGTTACTATAACTGCCAAGGCCATCCAACATAACAAAAAGCAGCTTACACATAAAATAGAAAATATTTAAAGATTCATTTAAAGCTCTAGCTTGTTTTTTAAGCATTCATATATTATAGCATATTAACTCCTAACAGCTTTTAACAGTACGTAATAAAAGGCCAGTTCACAGTTGAGGAAATCGAGCCTCGGGTTTGCTGCTCAGGATCAGAACAGCTCGAAAATGGCAGAGTAAGAATTGGAAACCATAACTTCATGTCTCTGCTCTTTCTACTCTATTCACTTGAGGCGCCATTATTTTCTCATGCCCTAAGGTTTGCTTACTTTTTTCTTAGTAAAAAATAGAATGGTTTGTGATTTATAATAACTGTAGATCAAATTATTACTAAAATATTTCTAATGGTTAAACCTCAAATGAATGTACATATATTATGTCAGATCTGAAATATCGACATGCTATATGGTCAGACCGTTGTATATAATTATAACCCTTCTAACATTAAGCAGGTGACTGGACTAAATATAAGTCAGGCATAAAATGCCCTGCATGTAGCTACATAGTGAATCAAGCAAATTATCAAACGGCAGAGCTCATTTTGTGCTCTGGGCAATTTCTGCTGCCAGCACTTATACATCAAAACTTCACTCAATGTACGATTGATTTTATTTTATTTTGTTTATTTTTAATTCCCTACAGCAAGCTATGTTAGTTTTGTAGAATGCTGTCTGCATCATTAGGTTCCTAAGAAATTATAGTTGTTTCAGTCATGGTTGACCAAAATATTATTCCCTTCTTATAGACCTCGGATATTAGTTCTTGGATGGATACCACTGAGCTGAAATCGTGGAAGGCCAGTGACTCACATACACAACACACAGAGAGAAAGCATCAATGTGATTAGAAATATGAACATCTGAGAAAAGAATGCTGTAAAATCAGACAGCCAGTGTCCATTAAAGATATTTTCCAGTTCAAGGAAAGAGGTTCAGATTAAAGTATGAAAGTCCAGTCTTAAGGCAGGAATGAATTCCTGTGTAAGATGATACATGTCTTCCTTTCACAGTTGCTTTTTATGTTGCTTTAAAACATGTCAAAATAATCCCCAACAGAGGAGCCTAAAAGGAATGTCAGCTCTGTGGTTATGTAAATCGAATTGAGTGCTTTACAGCAGGTTTAAGATTTTTATAACTCAGAAGTTGTTAACAGCCAGCTGGTTTGTATCTGTTTTTTATGGTTATTCTTGTCATATGCAGCCTCCACAATTTTTAATTATATTTTATGGTATGTGTTTTCCTCCTCTTGAATCCCTTAGCCACTCTTTGCTTCACAAGATATTTTCCACTGGGAAGGGAACAAGCACAGCAATGGGACTCCATCACTGGAAATACAGTTGTATAATTACTTACCACTAACAGCTCTACAGTGTGAAATTCTAGTAACTTTCCATTGCAAATATATAACCTTTCATTAGAGCATTGAAATTGCTTTCATGTAACAATATCTGTTTGTAAGTCTGTGTGCTGCCCCACTTCTAAATCAGAAACATGATGATTACGCCCCATCTTTATATTCCAAGATTTTAAAAAGTGACATATGGATCTTTCTCCCTTTCTTTCTTCTTCCTTCCTTCCTCCATCCCCTTCCTTCTTTCCTTCTTTTCTTCACTCCTTCCTTCCTTCCTTCCTTCCTTCCTTCCTTCCTTCCTCTCTTTCTTCCTGTCTTGCTCTTGCTTTCTCTCTCAACTTCCTGTCTTTCTCTCCTTCCTGCCTCTCTTCCTCCTCTCTGTTTCCCTCTCTCTCACCTTTTCAGTATTCATCATGTAAATTGATTTCTGACTTAGTTAGGTTCTAAATACATACTTTGCTTTCTAATTTTGACTACACAGAAATATAGTGACTGCCTTGATTCTACGGTTCTAAGAAGTTCATACTCTGGTTAAAAGGCATTGCTTAGGGGCACCTGGGTGACTCAGTCGATTAAGCCTCTGACTTTGGCTCAGGTCATGATCTCATGGTTCGTGGTTTGAGCCCTGTGTCGGGCTCTGTGCTGACAGCTGGCTCAGAGCCTGGGGACTGTCTTCAGATTCTGTCTCTATGTCTCTCTCTGACTCTCCCCTGCTCATGTTCTCGCTCTCTCAAAAATAAAGTTTTAACAAAAAGGAGCATTGCTTATATCCCCAAAGATAGTAATGAATGACCCTGAAATTTGTAACATCTTCACTGAAAATTGGGCTAATATTCATATTTTTCTCTTAAGAAAAATAAACTGTTTTGAATTTGGAAAAAAATATTAAAAAAGTAAAAAAGTGAGCATTTATCAAGGAACTGTTTGTATGCTTTTTAAAAGAAGCAGTGTTAGAGACTCCCAGATCTTTGAAATGATAATTCCTTTTTTGATTTTAGTCCTTTAAAAGTGAAAATATGACAGCCAAATTTATTTGCTAGATTCCAAAATTTTAGTTTTTAGAAGACAACGGTGTAAGTTTTAGACATTTTATTAATCCAATTAAGGAATATTGCTGCTTATATTTCATACATGATAAGAATATGGAGGACAAGTGAAGGAGATTAAAATAAGTGACTATTATTTGATAGATATTCGATAAATATGCACTGAATTTTGATTATTCAACTTCCAAATGAGTTTGATGCTGTCATAAAAATATATGATGCATAATATACAATGGAAACAATAAATGTATTCTACTATTGCATCCAAAGAATTGATTTATATAATCAAATTTTATTACTTTGGTAGGATAAATCAATATGATTATTATTATTAAACAACATTTTCAGCATTATACGTTTCAGTGACTTATATCACAGACATACCGTTTTTTTTAATGTTTATTTATTTTGAGAGAGAGAGAGAGACAGAGAGTGAGCAGAGGAGGGGCAGAGAGAGGGAGACAGAGAATCTCAACCAGGCTCTGCAATGCCAGCGTGGAGCCCGACGCGAGGTTTGAATTCACGAATCATGAGACCATGGTCTGAGCTGAAATCAAGAATCGGACTCGTAACTCATTCAGGCATCCAGGTGCCCTGATATGCCATTTTTAAAGTTTATTTATTTATTTATTTATTTGAGAGAGAGAAACAGAGCGTGTGAGCGGAGGGGATATTGGAAAATACCAAGCAGGCTCCACACTGTCAGCTCAGAGCCAGATGTGGGACTCGAACTTATGGACCATGACATCATGACCGGAGCTGAAATCAAGAATCAGACACTTAACTGACTGAGCCACCCAGGCACCCCACAGATATACCATTGTAAAGATCCCAGAGTTACCACTGAACACATTCATTTTAGTGGTAGAGTTTTTTAGTAGAGGTTCATCTTCTTTCTCCTTAGGACTGGCTATCTAAATACATTTTTATTGACTTTGTCTAGAATTATTTGTTCTTAAGTGTGCCTCTGAAACTAAATTAAACTAATTAAACCCATGAGGTCAACCTATATGTTAATTATTTTGAGATTTTATATATAATAACATTTTTTACTATATATATGTGTCTGTGAGCCAGCAAGTCAAATGAGCATCACAGGAAATTGTGAAAAAGGATAAAGGAGAAGCAGTTTTTGAATGCCAACCATACACAAGGCACTGGGCTAGGAGGTATGTTCTATCGCACCTGTCATTCACGTCTCATGAGAATCCTCTACGGTGAATGCAGCGAGTCACAGTTTAACGTGAAGAATCCAGAGCTCAAGCTAGTAACTTGCTCAAGGTTCCACAGCTAAGAAGTGGTAGAGACAGCATTTGATCTTCTATATATGACTTGTAAGCTCATCTTCTTTCCTATAAATACAGTGACTGGTCAGAAATGTTTGGGGATACAGAGATGTTTTGATTTTTAAGGGAAAGCTAATTTGTCAGCATCAAAGAGATAGAGCAGCCGTTTGTATAAGGAAACTTAACATTTATAATGTAAAACAATATTTGGGAAGGAGGAATAAAAGAGAAAAAATTGGAAAGAAAGACAAGATTGGTTAGAGAAGAATCAATAAAGTATGTTCAAATTATTGGCAAGATAAACCAGATAGAGACGGCTTAGATTAGGTCTTGACTGCTGGCTTAAAAAGGCAGTCCAGTCAGCTATTTTAGAGGGTTAAGTAAGGTGCTATCTACTGACAAATAGAAGTTTGGGCCAATCTCTATTAGGCAGGGTAAAAAGCCATAGAGCCAATGATCAAATTAAGGAAAATACAGGTTGAGGCAGTTGCCTAATCTGTCATCAAGAGTGTGGGGTGAACAGAGGTGTAATTGGGGCATACAGTGAGAAAGAACACAGAATGGAGCGGGAATGAACCAGGAGAGTCATAGCTAATGAATTCACACTCAGGACTGCACTGTGGTCATCCACCAGTGAGGTCAAAGGTAATACGAAACTGGATGAATCAAATGAAAAGCCCAAAGAGGCAAAAGCAGTTTGGTTCTAAATAAAGACCTATATCCATGGGGGCACCTGGGTGGCTCAGTCAGTCAATTGTCTGGATTCAGCTCAGGTCATGATCTCACAGTCTGTGGGTTTGAGCCCCGGGTCAGGCTCTGCTGACAGCTCAGAGCCTGGAGTCTGCTTCAGGTTCTGTGTCTCCCTGTCTTATGTCCCTTCCCCTCTCATGCTCTGTCTCTCTCCATCTCTCAAAAATGAATAAACATTAAAAAATTTTTAACTAAAAAAATAGAGACCCATATCATAAATCCCCAATAGCTTAATTTGAAAAACTTTAATGATACACTTTGAAGTGTGTCACAGAAGTGTCAAGCTCATTCAATTATTGACCAATTAAAATTATTTGGAAATTTTCTTCCTTGTTTATGTGTTTCATAAAAATTGTGACCCTCCCAGATTTTTCCTTTAATGCCTTTCTTCCTTGACTAATTAATTTAGACCAGGGTGACAGTTAAAGTTTTCTTGGGATTGTGAATGAAATTCAAATCCCAACAAAGTAAAGCAAATAACAGAGAGAAGGAAAAGAATGGAATCATATTCTTGTTCAAGGCTACTCTTCAGAGCACTACAGAATTTAAATGTCTTTTCTAACTTTGTTTTTGTTTTTTTTAGATTCAGAAGGAAGTTTCACCATCAACTTGCTATACCTTGGTTAGGACTATAGTAGATTCTATCTTCATTTCTATATTCAAGGGATTGAGATATCCTTGACAGATAAATTTTACTCATGGAGTAGTTAACAGTAATAAAATATAATGCGATGGTGTAGCCTCATGATCTGTGCGCCACGTGGGTGGAGTGGGCAGTGAGGGCTGAGATGTTTAGTGGTGTAATCGTCAGAGTTGTGGGCATCAGGGAAGGTTTCTTGCCAGAAGTGAAACAGGTTGTTTTCAGCTGTCTTAAGTAAACAATTTGGAAAATGTCTAGTTTTGCACTTATAACTTTCTTTAACGTAGACTAAGCTATGGTAGAGATCACGTTTCACAAAAATATCAATGCTGATATATGGACCCAGCAAGAATCAGATGTCTGTACACATGGCAAAGTAAGAAATATTTTTTAACAGCAGATAAGCTTCTAATTATTTCTTTAAGCCTGTCTTCCTTCATTTTTCACCCATCTCCCTATCTAATAAATATTTTATTATTTTACAATATGTCAGGCTGGATTATTTTTTTAAGTTTATTTATGTTTGGGAGAGACAGTGAGAGGGAGAGAGAGAGAGATTGAGGGAGTACATGAGCAGGAGGGGCAGAAAGAGAGGGAGAGAGAGAGGATCCTAAGCAGGCTCTGCATTGTCAGCATGGAGCCCAACATGGGACTTGAACTTAGGGACTGTGAGATCATGACTTGAGCCAAAATCAAGAGTCAGGCGCTTAACTGACTAAGCCACCTAAGTGCCCTGACCTTTGTTTTCTTTTAACTTTTCTATATTTACTCTTTACATATTTTGAATGACTTTGTAATATAATGGCTAGAATATTGGCATTTCTGACACAGAGGTTAAAGTGAATTCATCATTTTTGAAATTCAACATTTGTGAACACTTAAGTTCCCAAACATTTCTATATATTTGAACATTATAGTTATACTCAGGAGTCAGTCTTTTAGTTCATTTGAAATGCAATAGTTAAGAGTGTGTTATTTGGGGTTAGACAAATCTAGTATAGATTCTAGTATAAACTTATACATACACATACACCTGCTATACATTTTATAGATGGAGTAAGATTTTAATACAATGTTTCCTGTAGTTTCAAGCACACAGTGCTTTCTACATGGTAGTTTGCTTCGTGTTTTCTGGAAACTTAATGCATAATTTATCAGTTTTGAAATTTTTTTAATAAATCTGGGAGAGTAGCATTTTGAAAAAATGATAGTGACCACTTCAAAAATCTGTGTACATTTTAAGACAATGATCTCTCAGTCTGTGATGGTAGATAAATAGAAGATATATAGGGAAAGGGATATTCAACCTAAGGCTTTGTTTCCACAGCCTTAATGTTGCAATATTTCAAGCATCTCAGGAAAGAAAGCACTGTAAGGAGAAGCTTCAGGAAGGCAGATAACTGCAGGTGTCAGGTGTAGCCATTACCGCAGGTAAGAGCCTGCGGGACTTGGGTAATGCTGCGCCCACCTTTGCTCTGCGTCTGAGAAGTGAACTAGCCTTCTGAGATAAGAGGAAATGGCAGATCAGGGAGCCGCGCTGGCACTGAACTCACTGACAGTCATGCATCACTCAGGCTTAGGTTGTTTCTGTTGTTCTTTGTTAGAGTTCACTTTTAGTGCTTTTGTAAATGGAGTCTGTTGACTTTAGAAGCAGCTGATATTTGAAGGTGCCAGAGCCAGTGTTTATCACTTGGGAATAAGTGTGGAAGACTATGTTCCTTCTGAGCATGTTTAAGAAGGTGTTTTTTAAAAATGTTTATTTATTTATTTTTGAGGGAGGGAGAGAGAGAGAGAGAGAGAGAGAGAGGCAGAGAGAGAGGGAGACACAGAATGTGAAGCAGGTTCCAGGCTTCACACTGTCAGCACAAAGCCTGACATGAGGCCTGAACCCAGGAACCGTGAGATCATGACCAGAGCCGAAGTTGGATGCTAAACCGATTGAGCCACCCAGTCACCCCTAACAGGTTGGTTTTATTGTTGCTGTTTTCTCCAGAGGATATGGCTAACAGAGGTGAATTTTGTCATGAGATGATAAATAGATATTAAGCTGACCATATGAAACCGTCATTTTATAACTTAAAATTGGTCAAATATAAGCAATTTCTTATGGTTCAACTAAATGTGTCATTTGTGTCAAGTCAAGAATCTGGACTTAGATTACATGGCAAGACTGAGTCCCATCCGTTTTGACTTGTGAGAATATTTAGGTAAATCCTGGCCTTTTAAACTAGCTTCAATTATGTACTTTAGTGACCATCTCAGTCCACTTTTCTACGTTTTCTAGATTTTTTTTTCTTGTAGTATTTTCATTTACTCATTCATTCATTTAAAAACTGAATGCTTGCTCTGTGGAGGACAGAGAGCAAAAAGAAAATTTAATGAGTCATGGCCTCTGCTTCAAGGAACTCGGTGTAGCTGGACCAACTGGCAAAGAAATAATTACAGTATAATTCAGTAATAGCTAATAGTTGAGGTTTCTGCAAAATTGAGAGAGTGATGTAGAGAAAGACATAATCAACTCTGTCTCAATGAATCAATAAAACTTTTCCTAAGAGGTGGTAATTGATGTTGGCGTTTATGCAAAGAAGAAAAGGGAAGGGTATTCTTGGCAACGAAAACAGTCAATGCAAAGGATCAGACCCTAAAAAAATGAAGGATAGTTCTTTGTGGTTTTACATAGTATATAAAGCAGGGTCAGAGCAGCAACTGGTTGGTGATGTGTCTAGAAAATAGATGAAGGACAGATTATAAAAGCATTAATGTCGCTGTGAATAAGGTATTTGGATCTTGTGTTGTACGCAACGGGCAATGTCAAAATGCTAAGATGGAGGAATGAGGTGGCTTGATTTTGTGTTCCAGAGAGAGAAGACAGGCTGCAGTGGGCGGAGGGATCAAAGAGAAAGAGAGCAACTCTTCATCACAGTCCTGACAAAGAGTTGAGATCTATACCAGCCTTTAGCCTTGCTTTCTAACCATCTAGATGAAGAGATAATAGCCTTATGTTTCATGTGTGGAAGCTAGTGCCTTCTGGTTCTGAAGGCCAGTCAATGATATCGCAAATAATTTTTACAATTGTTTATTTATTAGGTGCCTATGTCATATGAAACATAAATTATAATACAATGTAGCATGATGAATGCCAGTTAAGGAGTTCATCAGAACTTCAGGGACAAACTCACTGAGGTTTCACTTATTTTCTGAAAGTCTAGTATGTACTAGGGATAGCAGTAAGAGCTAGTAATAAAATATTGACTAAGATCACGTGCCTACCTCATGAATATACATTATAGATATAACCTTTTTGAATACATGAATATCTGTATATATATATATGTGCATGTGTGTGCATAAGATACTAGTACAAATACAGTTTTCATGTCTCCAAAATTATATTTCAAGTATTTTCATGATATATTCAATATTATATGATGCAAAGATATACCAAACCTAAAAAATGTGTTGTTATAGAAGAGTCTAGTTTTTCATTTGCATTCTTAAATGTAATTTATTTTTCTATTATTGCATTGTATTCAAGAAATGGAGAGGTGCTGGGTGGCTCAGTCAGTTGACTGTGTATTTCCAGCTCAGGTCATGATCTCATGGTTCATGAGTTCAAACCCCACATCAGGCTTTTTGCTGTCAGCGCAGAGTCCCCTTCAGATCCTTTGTTCCCCTCTCTTTCTGCCCAACCCCCTTGCTTGTGCTCTCTCTCAAAAATAAACATTTAAAAATTTTTATAAAAATATAAAGAAATGCAACCAAATTAGTCTAACTTACACTTTTTGTTAAAAAAGCAGTAATTCCCAGTGTGCCAAAGCCCATAGCTAAGCATTATTCTCACACTTTTATGAGTCCAACTCTTTCACCTGTACTTCGCATGCTTCCCCTTCCTTCACTAACTCTCCCCTCCTTTGTTTCTTCAGTCTCAATTCACAGTTAACATCTTGCTTCTTCCCACCAGTACATGCAAGCCTTCATTACGTAGAGAAATGTAGACCTCTGGGAAGGTTGCCTCCCTTCTTCATTTGTCCCTCAACCCTCACAACCCAGCTTTTGCACCATCTCTCTGATGGGACTGTCCTCTAAAGCTGCCTCCGGTCAAACTTTCTCACTCCCATGCCTCCACTTACCCTTATCTATGCGGGTAAGTCCAGATGATTTTAGAAGGTTCTCACTTTTCTTCTTTGGAAACTTATTGACCCTTAGCAATTTCCTAAAATACATGTTGCTAAAATCTACTCTTAAGGAATCGCTCCTCACCTCAAATGCAGCATGCTCACAATGTGAGCTTCCAAACTTGCATTTTTCTCTGTTGTTGCTGTTTCTAACATTGGAGTTAGTTTACTGCACAGTCTTCCACTCCAGACTGCAATGATCATCCCTAAGTCCTCTTTTTTATACCTACAGTCTGCTTGGAGATCAAATTCTCTCTCTGAAATGCTCTGACATTTGTCCCCTCTTTTATATTTTTTCTCTTCCTCTCTATCTTGGGCACTCTAACTTGTGCTTAGACTAGTACAGTGTGTCCTTATTACAATGGTTTCCCTACACCTCAGTTTGCTTAATTTTATCCTGAAGATGCAAAAAAAAAATCAGCTTAGGTAGTATTTACTGATTCCATAAGAAAATCTATTATTTGTTAATACCTACTCCATTCCAGGGTTGTGTGTATGTGTGTGTAAGTTTCCTATTGCTGCTGTAAAAAATTAGCACAAATTTAGGGGTTTAAAACAACACAAGGTCAGAAGTAAGAAACAAATCTTACAGACTAAAATCAAGGTGTTGGCAGGGCTCTGTTCTCTCAGCAGCGTTGGGGAGAATTGGTGTTCTTGTCTTTTATGTTTTCTAAGAGACCACCCACACTTCTTGGCCTGTCGCCTCCTTCTTTCATCATTGACCCACACCTCTCCGATCTCTGCTTCTATTGTTGCATCTTCTTTTGCAGACTTGGACCCTCTTCCTACCCTCTTCTAAGGACTTTTGTGATTATATTGAGCCTACTCCAATAATCCAGGACCAATTTCCCATCTCAAGAATCTTAATCACATTTATAAAATTCCATTTGCCATGTAAGATAACATATTCATATGCTTCAGCATCTAAGATATGAGTGTTAATGGGTAAGGGTGCACACCATCCTGTCTCCCATAATAAGTTAGATTCAGTGCTACTAAAAAGAGAATAGGTATTGTTCTGTCCTATGGTAGAACCAAGGCTCAGAGAAGTAAAGTCTTCCTGAATAAGATTCAGGACCCAAACTGAGGTCCACCACAATGCTTCTTCTATGCAACTGCTAATTTAATTGTGCCAAGAACTGTATTAGGTATTTGGGCAGATAACTATAACAAACAGTAAAGTTAGGTAGGTATATGTCTCATTGGTAGGGCTGTAAGCAAAGTATATGGAGAGAGCCACATAGAGTGCTAAGATGAGGTCCACACACCTTAGGAGGGAATCCTGTGTTCTGGGAGCTTACCTCTGACCAAGATATTTCCCTCCTCAAATACCGTCAGCTTCCCAGAGCATGAAACTCCTTTGCAATGGCATTTAAATACATTTGTTAAGCAATGCCAAGATTCCTTTTCAGGTCTGCGTCCTACAAGTCTCCCCATCCAATATATCTTACCCTATTTATATATTATCTGTGTAAGTCCAACATATTCCCAGCTTTGTCCTATTGCTCATTATTTCTTTTTTGCTCTTTTCCTTTTTCCCTTGAAATAGTCTTTTTCTTCAGTTCTATCAACCAAATCTCTACATATATTTCAAGAATCATCTCAAATACTACCTCCTACCTGAAGCTTTCCAGGTCTTGTAGCCCAAATTAATCTTCATGATCTGAGTTACTATAATCTGAGTTACAATAACAGTACTGTGTACTTTTTTTTTAATGGTTATTTATTTTTGAGAGAGAGAAAGAAAGAGAGGGAAAGAGAAAGAGAGAGAGAGAGAGAGAGAGAGAGAGAGAGAGAGTGTCTGTGTGTGTGCATGTATGAATGGAGGAGGGGCAGAGAGAAGAGAGGGAGACACAGAATCTGAATCAGGTTCCAGACTCTGAGCTGTCAGCATAGAGCCTGAAACAGGACTTGAACTCAGACTGTGAGATCATGACCTGAGCTAAAGTTGGACACCTAACTGATTGAGCCACCCAGGTGCCCCTCAGCACTGTGTACTAGATGATTGTATATGTGTCTGTCTCCCCAACTAAGTGGTGTGTACCTTCTTACCTCTTTCCATTCTTTCCCTTTTTCCTCTTTTCTTCCTTCTCTCTTTCCCTTCCCTTCTTTGTTTCCTTTTTGCTTTCTTCATAACTCTCTTCCACTATATTAAGCATCTCCTTTGTGTTGATGACTGTTTTCATTCCTGGCCATGTGTCTATGAACAGCCAAACATAAATTCTCCTCTCATGGAATTTACAGTTTTAAAGGCAGGGGCTATGTTGTACCCACTTTTTAAAATCTGTTTAGTGTCTAGAACACAGTAACAACTTAATACAGTAAGATTTGACTGAATATCTATGAGGATTGAAATTTAACTGGAAACTCCCAGAGTCATAACCTATTCATATACTTTATAAAGACCTATGTTCTTTATTAAAACCAAGAAATATTTGTTTGAATTGTTTATGTTTTCATTATACTTTTCCAACTGAGATTACATATTTTGTAGTCCAGTGATTACCAAAACTATATTTTGCTTCTGGGAAAAAATATTACATGGATTAGGTAACAGTTTGTTCAAATGACTTGAAAAGTTTTTTTTAGCAGTAATAGAAAATAGTGAGATATGTAAGTAATTGTCAGTGAATTTTATCTTGTTTGTAGTGATTTACTTTTTATAAGTGCATATCATAGTAGTTTTGTTTGTATTTTACAAGTGGTCTTTAAAGTTGAGTTAAAGTACAATAATTTATCATAAAAATTAACAACATGTAGTTCTTACAAATTTATTATGATTAAGATACATTATAAATTTTAGTTATGTGAATAAATGTATGTCTTGAAAGATCATATGTAGTTGTCAACTTCAACAGAATGCCTTGATAATAATTAAATAAAGGAAGACAGAATTTAGAGTCTGTTAGAATTCTACAAGTCTCTGATTTCCTGTTTCAAAAGTTGATTTGGTCTCCCATTGTCACTCAGAAAGAAAGGTAGGCATATTCCTTTTCTATAACTATGTTTAAATTAGATCAATTTACTATGTGCTCTGAAAATTCAAATATTGTGTTATCTATTAGAATAATATCCTTATTATTTAATTTAAATTGTGCTTAAAAGTTGAAAATTAAATATTTTAAGGGCACCTAATTGGCTCAATTGGTTGAGCATCTGACTTTGGCTCAGGTCATGACCTCACAGTTTGTGGGTTCTTGCCCAGTGTTGGGCTCTGTGCTGAAAGCTCAGAGCCTGGATCCTGCTTCAGATTCTGTGTCTCCCTTTTTTCCCTCTGCTTCTCCCCTGATCGTGCTATCTCTCTCTCTCTCTCTCTCCCTCTCTCAGAAATAAACAAACATTAAAAAATTTAAAATAAAATAAAAAAAAGAGTAAATATTATTTGAGGAGTCAAAAATATGCTGAAAGCGCCTGTGTCTGTACAGGAGGGTAGCTTTTTATAAAGGTAGAAGTACTTGGCCTATCAGTGGAAAGAGATACTGGCTTTGGTCTAGCCTCTGCTCAGGATGTGAGTCTCGGTTAGAGAAGATGATTTCCAAGACACTGCCAACACTAATGTCTGAATCTGATAATTTAGGGATTATCTATTTAAAATCTTACCTTTGGAAATTTTGTTAGGCAATATCGCTCATGTCCATGCAACTGGATCTCTTTATTGATGTGAATTTATCATATTTTGTAATAACATATCCTTGGAGTCAAGATGTGGTATACATAATGATAATGTACATCCTTTTATTATTTTTGAAAAATTTATGTTCCTTTTGATTGGAATGTGAATTAAAATTCAGTTTGCATCATCTTAAAATTGTTTTCCCTATGATACTGAATTATGAATATTAGTGTCTCTTATGTCAGAGGCCAATACCAACAGTCTACACAGAGGGGATGCTTATGTTGCACACACCATGCACAAGTATAGCTTGTTACACCTACTCCCTCATTTGATTTTCATCATCACCATGATAGGTAGGTACTTTTATCACCTCCATTTCCAGGGTGGTTAAGTGAGATGCCTAAGGTCAGCTCATAAACTGTGGATTCAAATTTCATAAAATTTTCAAATTTGATCTAGAGTTCGTGCATGCAAATATTTATAAAACAAGACTCCTTATGAGGAATATAATTTCTACCAAGTTCTATTATTGATCCTGGGAAATAGCGTTGAAGGAACAGTATGGGAGTGATGTCATGGCCCTGGCTCTGCCATTTGTTCTCAGCAAGTAGTAGCAGCAGATCCTTAAGTAGTAGGGATAGTACTGAAAAGAAAAAAAAAAAGAATAAAAAAAGAAAGGCAGGGAAGGACCCAGTATGATGGAATGATAGCAAAACAAAGGGAGAAAGGAAACTGTCATTATGGAACATGCATGTCCGTGTTTCACACATTCTATATCATTTAATGTTCTCAGCAACTCTGTGAGACACAGGCAACATGATTCTCTTTATTATAGCTGGGGACGAGGTAACTGAAGCTGACAGAAATTAGATCTTGCAAACAGAGGCCATCGTACCTAATGGCAACAGACTGCACCTCACATCTGAGACAGCAAAGTCTGTATTTTTTGCCCTACATCATATTTCTGCTGTTGTTCTCAGTTTTAAATTTTTGTTAAAAGTTTCTGTTTTACTGTTGATGGTACCAGAGATGGAAGGAAGAGACCAAACAGCGCTGGCATGGCAATGAACATGCGTTCTTCGTAAAGCCACTGTTCCTCTCTCTTTCCTCATTTCTCTCCCTCCCTCCCTCCCTTGACCTCCAACACTGATTCATACCCTTAAGAAGGCAAATATTTTTAGTACTATATCAAAGCACTGAGGAACATCACCACCAGTTTAGTCAGTTCACTGTCACAGGAAATGTTTCAATATTTGGGAGCGCCTGGGTGGCTCAGTTGGTTGAGCATCTGACTTTGGCTCAGGTCATGATCTCATGGTTCATGACTTTGAGCCTTTCATTAGGCTCTCTGCTGTCAATGCAGACTTTGGATCCTCTGTCCCTGTCCCCTCCCCTTTCATTGCCCCTTCCTCCCCTGTTCACATTCTCTTTCTTAAAAACATTAAAAAAATAAAAATAAACAAATGTTTGATACAGCTCAAAAATTACCAGTTTCTTCTTGTCACATCCCGTAACAGTTGTCTCCTATGTATTTGTCCAGCAATCAAATGAAGGACACCATCTTATTATACATTCCATAGGCGTACCATCTTATTATTTATTCTATAGGTATCACCAGCTAGAGGTTGGAAAGGAAACTCAAAGCAATTGAGTGCTATTTCATGTTTCTGTTCCTGGTAGCTCTAAATGTAAAAATCAAGGTCACTATTATAATTTTATGGAACTTGTCTTTACAAGGCCTTCATTATGAGAAGTACCTTGAGAAAAACAGTGATATTTTCCTCTGCATCTAGGCAGTTAACTTTGGAGCAAGCATGGCAGAAATTTAAAATGATGGAAGATTTGGAAGAGCAATGTAATTGGGCTTCTATTAGAGGCTGTGAGCTATTTTCTTCAATATTCCCCTGTAAGCTTTTATTACAGTCTTTGTTAGCTGCTAGCCAATAACCATTATCACTTCTTTCCTTTATAACAAAACACTAATTTTATTGAGGAATTCACATTTTTCCTCCAATTATGTGCTTACAAGGACCCAGCCCCATGTTCCATCACAGATGTGAATCATGGTGGACCTATTCTCTCTTCCTATGAGTAGTCAGGCATGATCAGGTGATGTAACCTATGGCTAATAAGCTCTGAGTGGAGAGTCTTTAGGACATCCACTGGGAAAGATTTCTTCAGGGGATCAAAAGAAACATATGTAATAGACAGCTTTTCACTTATTTTTAAGTTTATTTGGAGAATGAGGGGGGCAGGGAGAGAGAATCCCAAGCAGGTTCCACACTGTCAGTACAGAGCCCAACATGGGCCCTATCTCACGAACCATGAGACTGTGACCTGAGCCAAAATCCAGGGTTAGAAGCCTAACCAACTGAGATGCACAGGCACTCAACAGCTCCACACTCTTTTGCTTAAATTCTTAGCATTGTTTTAGTGCGCTTGCTAACATGGAGTTGTTTCCCAATATACTGAGGGTAGCCACAAGTCAGTATGGAACGAATCTGCGTCCTAGACATCATTGACCTACTGATTTAACCAACTCATGCTGTGCTCCTGGAATTCGTTTTAGAAGAACTACTATCTTTTTAGGATTACATACTTAACTATTTAATTTGAGGATTTTTTTCATACTCGTTCTCTACTTCCCACCCAGCTTCACAGCCATGCTTTAAAATGCAATGGTAAAATATGTCAAGATTTCTCATTTCTGACGGTGGGTAGACTGTTCCAACTGTCATCCAAGTACCACGTTTGTTAGCATGTTTATAAAGTGACGTAATAGTGTCCGATGACAGCCACCAAGTAAAAAATCATTTTCATTACTTAATATTATAAGCATTACTTAATATTATAATTTGTCTAAAGCCTCAGGTATAATTAGTGCTACCCAGGCCTTTACCGTTTTCTATTTGTCTATTTTTTTGCTAAGCAGTTGCTACAAGATGCCTGGATGTGGGTAAATATTAATAGTATATTTTCTTTGCATTTTGAAATCGGTCAGAATACACAATTCAATGGAGGTTTTTACTGCAATTATCTTCCAGAGTTTAATAAAATCCTGCTTTTTGCTGCAGATGCAGACCTAGAAGTTCTTCTCTCAGTAATATGTTCAAGGTTGGCATTCTTGTCATAATGGCATATTGAGGTACATTAAATAAAGTAAAGTAATATAGAGGTTTTTTTCACTAAATACAGTACACATAAATTTTTTTTCAGGTATGTTTAGTGTGCCTTGGAACCCTTTGAAATTGTCCACCTGACTAAAAATAACAAAACGTATGGATCAACTTTCTTTGTAGCGATGACTGAAAAACTTGTAGATATTTTTGTAGATTTTCACACCAAAATGGAGAAAACTGGGATAATGGATCCCTTCTGAAATTCTTAGCTATTTCCTGAAGTGTATTACACTTTCTATGATTATCAACACCGTACTGTTGTCTTATTAGGAAATTTTTTGTGGCTGAAGCGAATCGTTTGCTTTGACTGTCTCACTGTTTGAAAGAAAAGCGACTGTAGAAGTTTTTATACCTGTTTTTGGTCCTGTCAAACTGGAAAGGGCACACTCCAGCCTCAAAGACTTTTTTTTTGCAGGACTCACAAGCCAGAGCTCAATGTGTGAGTTTGTTTCCAGACTTGAATTTCTCGAGTTCCGGAGAAACAGACTTCTATTAGGCCACCAGGCTAGAACAGCAATGTTTAGATATTATTTCAATCAAAGAACTGTGTTCCTTTACCCTAGGATCTATGTCAAGCTGTGGATTAGGTTAAAAAACCAACAAAAGCTCCTGGTGGTTGAAAGATTATAAGTATTTTGCTACATTACTGCATTGGAGGTGTGAGCACGTTCCTTTAGCATTTTAGAGTTTCACAATGTTACAATTAATTAATTGTGTCTATCTAGCTAAAACACTAGTCTGAGTTACCGTCTGCACTTTTAATAAATCCTCTGAATTCCCTTGATCTTTCTTTTTTCTTATCCTCTCTGTGTTCTGTAGTACAACTTTCATAAACCCATGAAACTTTGATTAATGGAATAAAGAATTAGATTCGAGATACCTGTTTTTGTTAGTCTTCCAGGCTTCTCTGACATTTGGACCATTTTCTAAATGTATCTCGGCCTTTCTCACAGATGGCAACTTAAAGAAAAAAACACCCCTGAAATTATAAGGCATTATCATCCTGGCTAATTTGAAATAATTTATCCACAGCTGTATGTAACTAGTCATTAATTATACACATTCAAATATAGTGTTTCTTTTATAGAAAGTAGTTGATGTTTCTTTATTTTTCTTCCCCTTTTCATTCTTCTGTCTCCAATGGTATGCATGTATATAAATCAGGTAGAAAATTAAATGGGGCACAAAAAATATCATGTTTCTCAATTGCTTTTTTGATAATGATTTTTATCATAATCTTTGAGTAAGCACTTCATGGTTTCTTACATGAATTAAAAACCAGGGGTGTCTGGGTGGCTCAGTCGGTTGAGTGTCCAACTTTGGCTCAGGTCATGATCACTTGGTTCCTGGGTTTGAGCCCTGCGTCAGGTTCTGCGCTGACAGCTCAGAGCCTGGAGCCTGCTTCTGATTCTGTGTCTCCCTCTGTCTCTTTCCCTCAACCCCCATCTCTCAAAAAGAAATAAACATTTAAAAAATTAAAAATATACTTGTAGATTCTAAAACCTTCTACTTAATAAAAATGAACTGTCCCAATTTGCTTCAGGTTCTGACATCCACGTGTAACTATTTTAGAAGACTTGTGTTTTTGGCCTTGATATTCTATGCATAGAGCTTGACCCATCACCCTCCTACAACTCAGCATTCATGTTAAGGTGTCTTTAATCTCTGTATTTTCCACTTTCTCCTAAGTCTCTCTCACTACTCTCGGCAAATATAGAATAGAAGTAGAGCTTCTGGTATAAACCTGCTTCATCCTTGACCCCGGGAGAACTCATTGCTTCCCAGCTGTGCGGAGTATATTTCTTAGTAGGGAGCCTGGTCTTGCTTTCACCTGGTGCTGCCGGTATAAGCAGCTATCATGTTCAGATTCAAAGGTGGCCAAGATAGCATCCTGAGGACATGTCCCTGGAATGAAGTAGAGCCCACTTCTGTCCAAATGCAGCCAGGTGGGAAGAGGGTTTGGTGCCCTGCTGAGAGCATTGTGATTTGTGGGTGGAATCTGGTGGGGGCGGGTTCAGATAGGAGCACAGAGCCAGCTCCTTCACGTTTCTGTTTGAGAGCACCTGAAGGGAGATGCAGGAATGGCTTTTTTCCTTTCTCACAGCTTATACGTACTCGTTCGGGATACTAGGATCTACCTTATTAATGCTGTGGTGTGGAGATACAGATGTTGGAATTAAGGACCTGAGAACTTTTGTACTTGGCACCGTGCCTCCTGAAAAAAATCATATTAGTTCAGAACACCTCAGTTTATTTTCTTTTCTAGAAAATACTGGGGGGTTGCAGGCAGGACTACATACAGGCAGCTTTTGGTTGGGGGGTACCAGCTAAAAAGATAGACTTGTTTCTCTTAAAGATTTTAATGCATGACAATAAAATGATTTATTTTGATACATGTGTATTGTTTTTGAAAAGAAAAGGATTTTTTTTGGTCTAAAATAGGGTAGAGAGTACATAAATAATGTACTTATTTACAGTACATTTAATGGATATTCAAACTACAATGGACAGTGTGATAATGGGGAGATTATAAAGCATCATGTTTTGCTAAGCAGGAGACACAATTTAAGAGTTAGATTTGTGAAGAATACAACATGTCTCCTCCCTTTTGTAGTTTCACGTTTGGCTAGAGAGATTGTTCTCTAAGATTCAACACCTAAGGAATGCCTTTTTTTTATATTGTTCAAAGCTGACCTCTGCTTTTAGAAAAGTTTATCTGCACTTTTTCATCTGTTTAGAAACATACATTTTTGGTTAAAAGATCGAAGACAATCTCTCTTTGTCTTTTTTTTTTCCTGAGCTAGGGAGGTTGAGATAAAAAAGAATGACTGCTTTAAAAGTCACACATGGCTGTAATTTAAGATTTTTTTCCCTCTCATTGTCCGTAACAGTTGAAAGAAACCTTCAATGAAAGTTTATTAACTAGGCCAATGCCCGAGGCAATAAAGGTTCATTTATTACCAGTTTCTTGGCTGTTTTTCTTCTTCTATTTTTCGGTTAAACTCCTAGCGTAAGATAATACTTCACAAAATTAAACCTTTGACCTTCTGTAGAGTTAAGTCTCCTTTGATTAGATAAAGTAACAATTTATGGTCCAGCATGAGGTTGCACATGAAATGAATAATTCAATAGACTCCGTGTGGACGGAGGATCTATTGCTTTTGAAAATTTGAATGCTGTTTAAAGGGGGGAGAAGTCTGCTTAAGTGTGTTGTCTTTATTCCGTGTGCACTTCAGCAATATTTCAAAAGGCTTTACTTTCAAGACAAAGTTATGTTTGAATTTTCTAATTCTCTTAAGAAAGACGTATGGTAAAAATGCTGCAAAAAGCTTGGTAACTCCTCACAGGACTGCCCTATGAGTGAATATGCCAAACATTCCAGGTATTACAAAGGCTGAATTATAAAATTACATAATTCCATGAGAAAAGCGACCATTGCTTTTACAAATAGAGTTCTATACTGATGGGACAATCAGAATATTATAATTTGGTATAAAATTATGAGCCACTATTAACATATCTTAAATCATGATATTTAATAACTTTTAAGATGAAGAAATATAACAAAAATAAACTATAATAATAATAATAAGCCACATTCTTAATTTTGAAGTCAACCCATTAGGAATTCAGTTTCTAGTTATTATGTGGTAACCTTTGTGAATAACAATAATGTTTTTAACTTTGTTTTGCTCAAGTCATGTTGTAAGTCTGGAATGCCATAACTCATTGTCAAAAGAGTGCTTTTCCAGGTATTTCTCTTATTTTTCTATGTGTTCTTTTTTTTTAAACTTTTTTTTTTAATGCTTTTTTATTTATTTTTGAGAGACAGAGAGACAGTGCAAGCAGGGGAGGGTCAGAGAGAGAGGGAGATACAGAATCTGAAGCAGGCTCCAGGCTCTGAACTAGCTTTCAGCACAGAGCCCAATGCAGGGCTGGAACCCACCAACCATGAGATCATGACCTGAGCCAAAGCTGGACACTTAACCGACTGAGCCACCCAGGTGCCCCTCTATGTGTTCTTTTGAAAATTGTTTGAGGAGATTGAGAAAAATCTTCACTCCGTTTGTGATACGATCTTATTGGAATTGTCTAATTACTACAGAACAGATACACCTAACTTTCAGGCTCAGAACTGATATTTGTTTCTGTCTTCAACTCAGTGGAGGTAGAGAAATGTGTACACAGCACAGGACCGTGTTTCCTATAAAGCTGTTGTGATTAGCTGGTTGTTTAAATTACTAATTGACATGCAGGAGTTGAATGCTTGAGAGAAGTGTTTTAGTTTTAGTTTGGTTCTTTTTCAATTAGCTTAAATTATTTAAGGTGAATAAATCTACTGCAGTGATTTAGTTTCTTTTAATAGAATCTCATGGTACAACATAAATTAGGTCAAGGGAAGCCACTAGATCAGTGTAACTGCAGACTTCACTCCTAAATGAAGTGACATAAGGAACACTGAAGATTTGCTATGATTTACAGTAGTTTTGAAATAAAGTAAAAGTTTCTATTAGAATACACAAAAGGCTCGCATTTCCTGCCATCTTAGGGATTAAGTGGTTCTTATAATGATTTTTGTAGCAAAAATGGAGAGATGAGTAATAACAACCATTGGTCATTGTTCCTTGGCATCCACCCGCTCTGTGCCTCGGTGAGCCAGGCTGCACATGCTCATGCAACCTCAGGAGGCAAATAATCTTAAACATAAACGGCATTTATTTCTTGAGTGATAAAGTGCGAGGCTGCCTCAAAATCAGACAATTTAAGGAATTTGTTATGCTAAAAAATTAAGTTAGTTGACTGTGATTACAACGATATGCCCAGATAAAGGCATTCTCTGTTTAACAGGCCACTGTCGAGGACAGGACAGTCCCTTGGGACTATGAACTATAACCTATATTTCTTACGCAATTTCTCTATCACGTGGCCCTATGTACGCTTCTAAATCAATTAGGATTGTTCTTTTCTATAATCTGGCTTTAAAACTTCAACCCAAAACCCGTTTTTTCCAAGTACTACAAGTGGCCTCTCACCATTCACATTTTCCTTGCAAACAAATGAGGAAAGTCGCTGCTTTTTAGGCTGCTTATGGAGATTCAATAAAATGTTGACATAAATGTTAAAACTTAATGACTATTGCCTCAACTGGTCCCTCTTTCCCTATTGCTATTCAGTGAACATGGCCGTCTGTTGTTCCCAACCCAGAACCCGACCTCTGTTTACAAAGTGATTGTGTGTGTGTGTTATATTTACGTTACTTTCTTTAGTCTTTTCCTTGAAAAAAAAAAGTATATATTACTATATCAGAAAAAGTGTGTAATCACACCTTTTCCAGTTATACGTCTGTCCTATTGGATAACCTCCCACAGACAACACTTTCATGTAAGAAGCGGCCACCTCTCTAACACATTCTTCTTATCTCCTGTTCCTTCTCAACAACAACCACATGCTACCTGATTTCTAGAAAAAGAAAAAAAAAGTGAGACTTCTTGCAGTATCAAAAGATTTAGGAGAGAATTTACATGGTGTTGAGAAATGTAGTTGAACACTTGGGGAGATTGTTCTTAGGCTAAAATGTCAATGAGGTGACTCTTTTGCAGAAAATTAAATTTATGACACCATTTCCTCTTTTCACTTATTATACTGCCTGACCTGTCACCGATATATTGACAAGTAGCCTCTTTAAAAAACATCCTTTCAGAATGTCAAACATTGTCAGTTATTCTCAGGCTAGTACAAAGCACCTGCCTGGAGTCAGTGCACTGAGTAATTTGGGGTGATTGAGTCACGTGAGTAGTAAAAAGAATTGTACCTTAGACAAGCATGAGGACATCTAAAGAACAGTTTATCAGAGATGGAATAATAGGAAGAAGGGTGCTTTAAAGAAAATTGGGGTCAAAGTTTACCTATCTCAGTTTGTTTCTATTTATAGTTTGTTCCATATTCAAGATTTAGAGAGGAAAATAATTATTTGCTCTTCTCTTTTTTTCTTGTTGTGCTGTATTTAAAATATAGGACTTGAGCTAATAAAAATACTGTGTTTTACCTGTAGTCCGGGTTAAAAGCTTTGTGCACGATTAAAGGGGAACGGCCGTTGTTTCTGTGGCAGATACATTCTAAATTCTATAAAACTGAATTCCAAATGAACGTTTAGGTCAGGTTTCTAAGTGAAGTCAGCTTTTACTTTTGACACCATCTGAGCATCTATACCCTTGACTTTCTAGCCATGTATAAGTTACTTGAGCAAAGGGGGATTCATTTTCTTTCAGTGATTCTAGAGTTTACAGTATTCTGTACTTTTCTTTTTACATTTATTGACAGAGCCAGTGTGGTCAATGCTGCACTGGGAGTTAAGGGAATTGGGATCATTCTATCATTATTTAATGGTGTGACTTTATAGAAATGATTAACCTCACTGACCCTAAGTTTCATCAACAGTAAAATAAAAGGGTCACATCAGATAGTCTTTCTTGTCTCCTTGCTTTATAAGTCTAGACCCTGAGTGGCTGTTAACTATTTTTCTAAAGGCGGTAATGTTAACAGATGGAGTAAAAGTGAGAATTTTATATTCAAAACCATTTTGTGCCAAGTTTAACATTTTATAAATTACCTATTTTCTGATTTTAAGCCATAGTCATTGAAAATTTGAATTAATTTTGTTTCAGCCTGATTCTGTGAGTTAGTGATCAGAAGTTGAATGTTTCAAAAACTTCCATGGAGGGGCACCTAGGTGGCTCAGTTGGTTAAGCATAAGACTCTTGACTTTAGTTCAGGTCATGATCTCACTGTTCCTGACATTGAGCCCTACTGGTGTGGAGCCTGCTTAGGATTTTCTATCTCCTGTTTTCTCTGCCCCATCACACACTCTCTCTCTCTCTCTCTCAAATAAACAAACAAACAAACAAACAAACATACATTTAAGAAAGAAATTCCCCAGTGATGTAATGCATGCCAAATAACATAACATCTCTGTGGTGTTCCCTCCACCGACTTTCAACTGCTAATACTTCCTTTGCTCTGAGGGCTTGCGATTTTAAGCTATTCAGAATAAGAATGCTAGATTTGATGTCTATTTGACTGATTATTATTATCAATATTATAATAAACTCTTTCCATATATATCTCCAAATTAATGGGGTTTTTGTTAATCCAAACATTAAAAAAATCTAATTAAATCAATTGAAAAACTAAAAACTGGTGTAGGGAGTGTTTTCATTAATGGCCTTAAAGATCAATTTCCCTTTTCTCTGCAGAATATAAATGTGTTTTAAAGGGCAAGAAAAGTCAGTCTAATGGACATTAGGAGACAAATTCACATTCAAAATCTTCAGTCTATTCTGATTCACAATTAAGTTGCCTATTCCAGTTGCTTATCATGTCTCTTATTTCATCATTCAAGGGTGAGGACAGGTATATTTCAATCACAATTTCCCTGTATTTAGAAAGTATTGAAAAAATAAATAACTGTGAAAATTAGTGTCAGTTCTTTAGACAGCTGGTATTTAAATAAGGATAGGAAGAAAACAGGGTGAAAAAAAGGTACTGGTGTTTTTAAGTTGTTATATTGAGCCAAGAGTTCTTCTAAGACTTGGAGTGATTTCAATGGGGTTGTAATTCAAACTTATATGGAGCTTACAATGTACCTTCAACAGTTTTGCAAAGAGTCTATAGGAACTGTCAGGAGCAGAAAGATTACTTCGCAGTAATGACTGTTGAATTGAACTATGCTTTTTGATGTTTTACTTTCTGAATTGAATTGTTGGACAAGATTAATTGCACACAGTGAGAGTTTTAAATGAATGGCTATGTAAAGCATTAAGTTTCTCTGTATGCCACTTGGGGGGAAAAAAGCTAGAAGGTTTAAATGAATAAATGCATTTAATGCATAAAATGCCTGGGCTAATTTTAAAACTCCTTTACTAACATCCTTTATTGAAAATAGAAGCCCACTTTATTCATCTGTCTTGGTTATATTGCTGTGGTTGAAGTAATTTAATATTCCTACTTTCGACTAATCTTCTAGTTCAACAGAAGTAAACAATAGGTTTCATAAATTAAAAATACACTCTTCTGAACATGCTTATAAGATTAAAAAAACAAGGCAGTAAACATTTATGACTGAAACAAACTAGATTGTTCAAATACTGCCATGATGTATCATGTATATCAATATGGCACTGATATCAGTTAGAATGCAAACAAGGTTTTAAATGATGTGCCCCTTCATTTCAGCTGGAGAATCCGCTTCACACCATCTGCCTATCAGATGGTTAGGAACCAGGACTGCGTATTAATGCCACATGTTCGATTTTCCTCCTCCTTGTAATGGTTAGATTCAGATTGCGAATAGCTGTGCATGAGCACTGTCGTTGAAATTTCTGTGACGGTGGAGTGATGAGACATTTATAAGCCGCCTGTCTCCCTAAATAATCAGTAGGAAGAATGCCAGACATAAATAACTTATCAATTCCAGAATATTAATAACTACTATTGGCTATAATCTACTGCATCTTTAAAATGGTTTCTTCTAAATTTGGGTGAAGTGACATAGACTGATAAAAAGTCTATCACATGGAAGCTTTGACTGGTTACTATCTCTTACATTTAACTCATTTTATTTAACCATTAGCTTTTGGGAAATACATTTTATATGGAAGGTAATGTAAAAGTAGACAACATATCAAACATTTGGAAGTCATCTTGATGTCTTTGAAACCAAAGATCAAAGATTGGACCTTTCAAGTTAATGAGCAAACAAACAGATCAGAGGAAGAATTTGACAGCAATATGTCTCTTTTATTGATATGTATAATCTATAGTTGTAATCTACTCTTTATCGCTAGGAGTACTAACTTATTTGAAATAAATAGAATGAGGATACTTTTCCTTTTTCCAGAAAAGGTGATCAGGATTGTACATGGCATTTGAAGGATTTAAAGGCCGTTTTGACAAAAGTTGAAAGCAGAAGAAAACTACTATCTTTGTGAAGTAAAATAAGACTCTTAAGTGACAATGCCCATTTCTCTTCCAAATGATAAACCCATGGATTGGTTTAGGATATTGAATTTGAAGTAGTGAAGGCTTTGTATCAATAGTGCACAGAGTGGAGATTTAGTGATTTTTAAGATAAATGCGATCAATGTAGACTACTAACTGAAATGTTTAGATAGAAGCATGGGCTTTAGATTTCCATTTGTCAGGTGGCTAAATTCTCACTCCACACTGTTAGGTTGCTTCGGTCACAGTTGCATTTTTTGTGTGTGAGTAACTGAACAAAGGTAAAACTGAACATAAGGACATGATGGATATTCTGGGTTACTTGATAATATTTATTACCATTTGTGGAGGGCTTAGTATGTGCCATGCTGTTGCATATATTATCTTGCTTTTATTCCCCACAACATCCCCATCAAGTCAGAATTGATATCTGTGTTTTAAAGATGAGAATTTTGAGGCTTTAGGAATTATATAACTTGCAACAGTAGCCCAGACAAATCTGATGCAAGGTGTCCAAATTTTGTATGGCTTTAGGAGTGCTGTTTTTTTAACCATCATTTATTTACTCTCTCTATGATAGAGAGTTTAGTTAATGAGTCATTTCCATGACAGTCACTAAGGGTTTTAGTAGAACATCAAAAAGTGGAAGTAAAAGCAGTCTATAAGCCAAGATTAAAACATAACAAAACAAAACCTTCTAACCATATGCAGTTAGAAAAGTAATACAGAATTTTCTCTGAAGGAGCAGAGCAGAATGAATCCCACAGACCTGAGCTTGTATTATAAGTCAGACGAGAATATGACAAGTTGTGTTTTAAAATTCTGTGTAAAAGCCTATTTACTTTTTTAAATTGTAAATGTAGAGATTATGGAGAGTTTATAGAAAAGAAAAAGAAGCCTAAATATTAAAAAAATTTTTTACATTTATTTATTTTTGAGAGACACAGAGAGACAGAGCACAAGCGGGGAAGGGGCAGAGAGAGAATGAGACAGAATCTGAAGCGGGCTCCAGGCTCTGAGTTGTCAGCACAGAGCCCAGTGAGGGGCTCAACCTCACGAACTGTGAGATCCTGACCTGAGCCGAAGTCAGGTGCTTAACTGACTGAGCCACCTAGGTTCCCAAGACACCTAAATATTTTTGCATGATATAAGGCTTATGGTCTTTAACTTAATTTTAATGTATAATCCCTCTCCTGAGGGCCAACTGGAGGTCTAGCAGCAGACAAACTATGACTTACTTTCCTTCCTGTGAAGGAAACTGTCTTTTTTAAACAAAATATTTCTTAATCCATATCTTATTAGTGCCAAATGAGTTTGAAGAATGTATTTAAGTTTCTCCATTGTTGATTACATTAAATTTAGAATCTTTTTAATATTAAAGAATGTTTATTTTATTTACTTTTGAGAGAGAGAGAGAGAGCAAGAGGCAGAGAGAGAAGGAGACAGAGGATCCCAAGCAGGCTCTGTGCGGACAGCAGAAAGCCCATTGTGGACTTGAACTCATGGGTAGTGAGATTATAATCTGAGCTGAAAGCAGACACTTAACCGACTGAGCCACCCAGGTGTTTCTCGATTTAGAATCTTTTAAAATAAAATGAAATTATTTCATATTTGACTTCTTCATTCAGTACATGTTTTTGTTTTGGTGTATGAGATACTTTCAATGTTCTTTGAGAGTATAAAAAAGTGAATTTGGTGAGGTAAAATAGGCGGGAAAATTATTCCTTAATGTAAGAGATCATTTATTTGTTCCTTCCTCATACGACCAGACCACACACACACATATACTATATCTGTCTCTATCGCTCTTCTCTTTCTATCTCTATCTATCTCTATCTCTGTCTATCTGTATCTTTCTCTATCTCTAATCATTCTCTATCATCTCTATTTCTATCTTTATCTCTCTCTATCTCCATCTATCATCTCTATCTCTGTCTCTATCTCTATATATATTTGTTATTTTTTTTCCCTCCATGAGAAAAAGAAATCTGGTGCAAACCTTACCAATTCAAGAATCCAAAGTGATAAGCCAGGCTGTTTCAGTAACGGTATCTGTTCATGCCGAATAGATCCATGCACGTAGGTGGTTGCTGGAGTTAGTCGTGTGCAGGACTGCTGCATCCATAACATACCGAAGTGCTGTGTTACCTGGCTCACGATTTCGCTTCTGTGGAGGTCGGCCAAGAGCACATGAAGACTCATTTTGATAAAAGTCTGCATCCCACTAGCACAGTACATCTCAAACTCTGATTCCTTGGTCCAGCCTGATTTTGTGTTTTCACAAGTTCCCCTGTTGATTCTGAAGCACACTCCCTTTTGGAAATGACTATAATGGTGATCTGCTCAGTTAGTAAACATTTATTGTGAGATGCAGACACACTTTAGTGTAAATTACTGTCCTCCAATAATCTAAGGGCAGTAAGCATCAGAATCAACTTGCTTGTTGAAAGGTAAAAACAGATTCCTCAGCTCATCCCAGACACAGAAAAGGCAACCTATCACTTTACCATGCATAACTGCTGGATTTGATGTTGACTGAATTACCTAGGTCTGAGATAAAAAATGGTTCATCGTGCTTGGGAACAGTTAAAAGCAGTGGTAAATTTGCAATATACTGTACTTCACGGTGGGCTACTGGAGGAGGACATAACAAAAATTCTCACTTAGAAAAGGGTGAGGCAGGGAGGGAAATGTTTTGGGTTCCCAGCATTTACACAAGTAGACAATTCTTGGTGACATGAAAATGTTTTCACAGTTTGAATTCTCTATAAAGTGTAGACCAAAGGCTAGCCCTACTTTGTGAATTTATTACGATTTTTTTTTTCAAAGACAACTTCATTTTGGAACAAAACACACAATGGGACCTCTTTCTAAGAGCAAGTTGGAGGGGATTTGACAATTACATCAGAGATTTGAAAGGGCCATTGCAAGGTCAACAGGAAGTGCAATAAATACAGAGGGTGGATGAGCCTTTTGTGATCCTCTCCAGCCCCAGGCAGATGTGGCTTGGGAGAGTCGTGCTTTATATTAAATTAATGAAATTTGCTGCTCCTAGTACATTCACATTGGTTGTAACATAAACATAATGCTTGAAATTACTTACATAGATATTGTCAAAATAGTGACCATATTTTTCCTGTGAATTTCCAAGTAATCTAGTCTCAGAAGTGATTTTTCATTCAGTGAGAATTTGTGGCAGGCATTGTGGTAGATGTTTGGGATACATATATTAAGGAAGTATTTCTGTCGTTTTGGTGTTATAACCTAGTTAGAGGAGCCAACTTTAAACCTAACCGCCCCCCCCCAAAAAAAAGAACTTTGAAGAATTCAAGAGTTTTTCTTCTTAGACTGCACTTTGAAATGTCCCGAGAAACAGTAAAATCAACCCCAAAATACACAGATGCAGCAGTTCCAGCCGGAATCCTCATGTGTCAGGACTCGGCTATGTGCATGGCTTCAAAGTTCCATGGGTGATTCTGATTCCCCAAGGGACGGTAAAGTCACACACACAACCAGTGGATGGCTAGTTCTACTTTTGAGAGTAGGGGAGGTCAGCTCTTTAAAAGAACTATGTTTTGGAGTGCCTGGGTGACTCAGTCGGTTAAACGTCTGACTTAGACTCAGGTCATAATCTCAGAGTTTCCGAGTTTGAGCCCCGCATTGGGTTCACCACTGTCTCCACAAATCAGCAACTGCTGAAAATGTCATAGCTTTTGTTTCTGCCTTCTACAGAGCCTGCTTCAGATCCTCTGTCCCCCTCTCTTTTTGCCCCTCCCCTACTCATGTTCTCTCTGTCTCAAAAACAAATATTTTTTAAAAGTTTTGAAAGAAGTACTTTTTGAGCTGATTCTTGAACTGTTGATAGCTATTGCTCAGGTAGATTGAAGAGTCAGGAACTGAGCTCATTTCCCCTAGAGCATGCTATTTAAGCTATCAGAGAATGGACACATGGGCTGGTCTGGGGGCAGGGGCAGGATTTAGAGAGCTTTTCTAGAAGTGGGAAAAACCTGTACAGACTCTGGCTTGAAACCAGGAATGTAGTCCATTTAAGGAAATGGGAGAAGGCTTGAGTGTCTATAGCACAGAGTGGGACTTGGGGGGAACACACAATGCTACATGGATGGGCAGGGGGCGGAGCATGAAGGGCTGTGACAGCCATGTGAAGTGCCCCACTTGCTTCTAAGAGTAGGCATTGAATGCCATGTCTGGATTTTCCTTTCTACAGGATTATGTTGACTGCTGTATGAGTAGTACGAGGTTAGAAGTGGAGAAAGTGGACGTGGTTGAGAGGCTGTTGCAGGACTCCACTGAATAAGAGGTGGCCACTGGCACTAGCTGGAGTTGGGAAAATGGAGAAAATTGCTTGAATTTGAAAGCTATTAAAGATTTAAAACTGTGAGCCAGGTGACTTAGTGGAACTAAAATCAGCAACTGCTGAAAATGTCATAGCTTTTGTTTCTGCCTTCATTAAATTGTACTAAAAATTCACTATTTGAAAGTATTATAGCCTAGGTGGCTCAATCAGTTGGGCATCGTACTCTTGATTCTGGGTCCCGTCATGATCGTGGTGTCATGGGATTGAGCCTACCTGAGATTCTCTCTCTCCCTCTCTCCTTCTCAAATAAAAAAAATAAAAAGAGTACAGACGTTTTTATAAAAAAAGTATTGGAACGTTCAGTTATATCAGGTATGGGTCACACACTTGCAGTAGTCCCACTTGTCTGCACTTTCCTTTCCCCAGTTTGGTCAACCAAGGTCTGGAACCTGATGATCCTCTGTCTGAAAAATCAGCAGAAGGTCAATAGTAGCCTAACACCAGGGCACAGTGTTTGTGTCATTCACCTTACTTCATCTCATCATGTAGGTAATTTATCACCTCACATCATCACAAGAAGTGTGAGTGCAGTACAATGAAATATTTTGAGGGAGAGAAAGACCACATTCACATGACTTTATTACAGTATATTTTTATAATTGTTCTAGTTTATTGTTGTCCATCTCTTTCTGCCTCATTTATAACTTAAAGTTTGGCATATGTATGCATGTATGTATAGAAAAAAGCATGGTATACGTAGGATTCAGTACTAGCTGTGGTTTCAGGCATCCAGTGGCAGGTCTTGGAACATGTCTCCCATGGATAGAGGGGGGAATCACTGTATATCTTTTGAGATTTGTATTAGGAATGTAAAACTGTGAGGATAAACTGTCAAGTGGACAAGTAGAAGGGTACCATACATAAGATCAGAAAAAATTACAAAAAATATTTTTAAAAGTCAGGGGTTAAAGAGAGAAGGAAGATTCTTCAAGCCAAGGGCATTCTGGCCAGTCCCTCATATCCTGCAGCAATCAGGGCTAGGACTGGGCTTTCTGAGGAACTAGAATGCAGGGCATACCTGGTATTTAATAGCAGGATATGGTCTTCTTCACATAGTCTATCTCATTTAATCCTCGTATTATCCCTTTGTGAATAGAATGAATTTACAGATGAAGAAACAATAATCAGAAAGACTTTATGGCTGGCCTAAGGCTATGTCATACAGAGTTATATTTCAAATTTAGTAGAATCTGATTTCAATCTATATAATAGTAACAGTCAGATCTCAAGTTATAGTTTTATCTTCCTTATTTGCATACAAGATGTACCTGTTGCATAAAGCAAAGATAAAGTCCCTGGAAGTGTTAGACAGTAGAGATGGGGCCACACCGGGTAATGAAGGGAAGGGACACGTAGGATGGTCACATTTGTGACAAGGCAAAACCGAGGAAGAGAGAGTTGCTGGGAAACATGAGGAGAATTTTAACAGGAAAGAAAATGTTCTGAAACACCTTTGAAGGAAATGAGTAACTGGGGAGTAAATTCAATCATAGGAAGATGAGAGAATCCGTTCAAGTTGGGACTTAAAAGGCAACAAATGTACAGTGTAGAGCCAGATGAATTCTTTGAGTTTACATCAGTGCCTTTTTAGAGGGTGGTTATCAGTTTTTCACTCAAAGGTCCATTCTAAAGGTCTTGTTGCGCTGGGCTGAAAGGCCTCTTTGGTCTGATCTGATAGAAAGGTGAGCTCTCTTAGCCTCTAAAAAAAAAAAGAGAGAGAGAGAGAGAGAAAGAAAGAAAAGCAGATTTCTAGGAAAAAAAGACTTTCTTCTAATTTCTGAGGCTGTAACATGTGCTGTAGTAACTAGATGCAATGATTAGTGGGGAGGAAAAGAGGAGAAAGGTGCTCAGTCTCTAATCCACCAGCTGGGAGTGGAAATAAATCACAAAGATAAATTCAAACTGAGTTGAAGCACTGTAGTCAGAAACTCTGAAACAGCCATAGCAGAAAGAGTATGGGGAGCTGGGGGATATATATATATGTTCTCTCCTCGTCTGCTAACGTTTCAGTTATAGGGGAGCTTATTCAGATATTGCAGTGTCTGTAATTTTGCAGGAGAGGGATGCCAGGATGAAGTGAATGCACTAGGTAAAAGTTCACAGGCTTAAGGAAAACAAACCACACCACCCTTGCTCCAAAACCTCTGAGGGTTCTCTATAGCCTGTGCATAAAGCATGGCCTTCGCTTTCTGCTCTTCCATAATCTGGCCTCCAATTCTATTTCTAACCTCCTGTCCACTCCTTCCTCCTGTTCTCCGGATGAACAGAGGTGAACTGTTCTGGACAAACATGGCACAGTGGTTAGAAGTGTTAACCCCAGGGCTGGAAGGCCGGGGGATGAGAGAGAGGTCAGGGAAGTGATCTGTGGAGCAAGGCCGTTCCACACAAAGGGAGTGGCATGTGTGAAAGCAGAGGCTCGAAGAAGCAGGGCACGTACACATGTTGGTTGCACGTTTAGGTAGCTGGAGGGGGGCCTGAGGATGCAGAAATAGAGTGATTGGGTAGGTTTACAGTTTTTAGTGAATTAAGCTGAGCAGTTCAGACGTCCCCCTCCAGGCAGCTGTAGAGGATTTTAAGCAGAGAATAACATATTCAAACTGGCGTGTGTGAGGGAGAATTCTGGATGCAGTTCTACTCCTATCCGTCTATGTATGAATTATGTCTCTGCTAATATTTGGTTTGAGCGTCTATAGTGCATTCTCCCCGTTATATCAGTGTTGTTCATTGGCTAGTCAGGTGTGAATATATGTTATCAGAGTGTGGCATGAAGGAATCAGACCCTCTAATATGTTTGTATGTGTGCTCTATAACGTACATGGACTCGTACATGAAGGATCAGAATGTGAATTACCTTGTTTTTAATTTGTTCTGTTAAGGTCTGACAGCAGCAGCTGCAGCAGCGGCCGCTGCTACCAATGCAGCCATTGCCGAAGCAATGAAGGTGAAAAAAATCAAATTGGAAGCCATGAGCAACTATCATGCCAGTAATAACCAACATGGAGCGGATTCTGAAAACGGCGACATGAATTCAAGTGTTGGTAAGTTTTCTGTTCACGGAAGCTTTTGTGATCATGTCGCTACCTGATCACTTCCTTCTCCAGAACAAAACTATTCATTTTTAGCTTCAAACACAGTGTACGTTTTGCCCCTCTAACAACGTACACTCTGACTAAATAATTAACAACATGATTTTCTGATATACGATCAATTCCATGTAGGCAACTTCTACTAACATTTAGTTCACATCTTTTGTAATACAATTAAGTGTTCATAATCAGATTTTTAAAAGTTTAATTACAGGTAAGGTGACAAGAATATTTACAAACAAACCCATATTTTATCTTTTTATTCCTAATGGATTTGTTATCAAATAAGTTTACATCAGCAGTGGAGCATATAAACTTAATCCTTTCATGTGCTGCCAAAAATAAAAAATTAAGTGGATAATCCCTTCTTTCCATATGCCCCTATTACCAATCGTTCTCATTGTAAATGTACAACTTTAATTTCTCTTGATTTTTTTTCTTTCTTGAAATGTGGAGAAAGAGATGAAAAGTTAATAGTCACTATTTACACCAAAACCAACACGTTTCTTTTTGCAGAATTCATTTGAGTAGTTTGGTTTTTTTCAAACACAACTTCAATGGTGAGTTAACTTTTTTATTGATATCTTTAGCAGCTAAGTTTTGGTGAGATAAAGCAGTTATTCTGCTGCTGCACTGTATTTATTGTTTTTCTTCAAAGTATAGAAATCCTGCTCAAATTATAATTTAGCAAGAAAATGTGAGACTACAAGACATGTGTAAGATACTATATCCTAAACATATTTTCCTGAAGGATGCAATAATTCATGCAGTTCAATAAAACTTTCTTTTCCATGCAGTGTTCTAATAGATTATTTCTCTAGATACGCAGCAGCCCTCTACTTTCTAAAGTCATATAGTTAAGGGCGTATCACAATTCCAGTAGTAATCATTCATACAACAGTTCCATGGATGCATACACTAGATGTGAATGTTCGAGTAGGGAATAATTTAGAAATATATACACAGAACACAAAATACCATTGCTTCAGGGATGCCAAAGGGTAGCTTCTAATGTAAAAAAGGGAAAACAGAATTTTTCCATAGCATCACGCAAGAGAAATAGCGAAGGGGTGGTGGCCATAATGGGTTTGATTTGAGAATAGGTTATAAAGTAGGTGGTAGCAGTTCTTAGAAGGCTGAAAAGTCGTGGAAGAGAGCCAAAGCCATGGCCTTCCTGCTGGAAAGGATGAAGAAAACCATGAGTGCTTGCATTTGTGGTGCTCCTTGGGACAGGACGGAGGGCAGCGGGGTTGTTAAGATTGTGGTTCACAGACAGAAATTCAGACTTTTAAAAATTAAAAACAGTTTTGAAGTAAAGTTAATGAATTATAATTCTCTTTTTGGAACTCTTAAGTACATTTTTTTTAAAAAATAAGCAATCTCTTGCTTTGGTCTATAAAATAGAACAAAATTAGACACTTTTAAAAACAAGTAGTTGGCCACTATACATTTTTGTTACCATTGCAAAACAATCTGGAATGTTTATAAAAATTTAGAATGGTGAGCCTTTAATGTGGGCTGTTCTTAGGAGTTGGTGCTGGGAGAAGGAATATTTAAATTAGGCAGTTTAATAACATTGAAAACAAAAGATATTAAAGCATGATATCTCTGAATTTCCTGAGCAGCAGAGGAGAAGTTGACTTTGGGAAAGCCAATAGGCATAAGATAAGGAGAACATGGCTCATAATTAGGCATTGGCATACATTTCATGTTTGATATTATAGAATAACATTTGCCTAGTGACCAAATTGTGGCTTATCATAATTATTTGAGTACATTTTTTAATGACTTAAAAAAAGAAACAATTTGAATTTTCTTTTTTGTTATAGTTGGAAGAAATTATTACTTTTCTTCCATCAGGGTATTGAGTTGGTAGTTTAGATTGCTTTTCAGTTTTGGCACCCCATCTTCCAACACGACTTTGAGTCCAGAGCAGAAATTTAAATTTTCTTGGAGTCTTAATATTTTGAGAGCATGTTAACATTGGTGTTACTGCTCGTCTTGAGGCATGTAGATATCCGGAGGTGAACTGGGGGGAGGTTATGTTGTCATTGTCATTTTTTATTCTATTCTCACATACTGCTGTCCTCTAAGAATTTATGATTTATTATACTTCCAGAGGCCATCCCTCTCCTTTTTCTAGAGGTCAAGGCAGGAGAGTTTGGTGGAGGGGGAAGGATGAGAAGGAGACAGGAGGGAAGGTCCAGGGCACCGGTGGGGTTGAGCCTGTACTGACCAAAGTAATGGCTAAACTACTACTTTTGGTTGCTTTATCTGGATTCCAGCAGCGCCTGTCTCCTTGTAAGTGTTCAACAGTTGTGGACTCTGTGGCTTTGGGAAGTTATGTAAACTTTCTGAGCCTAACCTTCCGCATCTGGAAAATAGCATAATAAGATCTACATCACGAGAACTAAAGAGATCCTATTTGTCAAGTGTTTCTCACTTCCTTTCTCGCTTCCTTCTCTGTTTTCCTGTTCCCTGGTAAGTGTCTGTGAGGCTGCAGGCCTAGGAGTCAATTTTGGGGGGAGCTGTTGTGTCATTTGGATCTTGTTGTGCATTTGATTGTAGTTCATTCTAGTAACACCAGATAATGATAATACTGTCCCGGCACTCAGGGGGCATGCCGTCTACGGGAGGGATGGCTATGTAAATCAGTGGTCATAACAGGATGTGCTACATCCAGGAACTTTGGGTGGTGGGAGGTGCTTAGGACGTGGTACTGGAGAAGATGAATTCCAGAAGGGATCCCAAGAATCTCAAAGGCCTATGTTTTAGAATACAAACTTACTGCTCTCATGAATCTTATCACTTGTCTCTGTGAAGGAGTGAAACCCCTCAGAGAGGTGCTACTTACTGGATGTACCGTTGCTGCTCAGTCCTGCCCAAATACAGTGTCGTTTTTGACATCAATTCAGGTTTCTTTTTTCTCTCATACTCTCTCTGGCTCGCGAGTTCTGTTAAACGTTTTAGGCTTTCCTATGTGGGAACATTGTTACCACCCCCACCACTACCCCAGTTTCAAGAAAATCCTTATCACCCAGAAAACAGGTTTTGTTTTTGCCTGGGTTTGATTCCATTTAGTGAGGTGAAGAGAGATTTTTTTTATTACATATGACTCCTTCCGGTTCTTTTTACGGATTGTAAAAATTAGCCCAAAAAAGATGTTTAAAGAAATCTATGACCCTGACAAATAATGATTTTATATCCCAATTTTACACGGTAACCTTGACCTCACATCTCTTCAACCGAATGATCACTTGAGGAAGAAGTGAGGACTTCAGGATAGATCCGAGTGAGGCATCAGCATGCTGAGTAAAATATATGGCCGTGTCTCCATTCTCCCTCATCCACAATCAATTGGATTCTTTTAGTTTAATATTTACTTGCTAAGATGAGATGCTAGTCTGCATGGTGATAAACAGTCTGCTCCTGGCATCTGAAGGTGACCTGTCAGTTCATATGGACAAATCTCCTGCTTACTGAAATGTACAAAATAAATCATTAAAGCAGGCAGGTGCTCATTCCCAGATTTAAATCACCATAGATTTATGATTTGAATTAATGCTTCATTTGGCCATAGAAATAGATGCTGAGACAAATGGTATGCACTGGTTGGGGTTTCCATACTGTAGCTCTCCTGATATTGATTGCTGAGATGTCGTTGCAATCTCTTGTTTATATCAAGTACTATCTTGTGACAGGTTGGCTGATATGAGCTACATTGCAGATAAGAAGGAAAAATGTCCTGGATTCTTTTTAGTGGCAACACTGTCCACAACATACAGGCCAGATAAATTGCTATTTTTTTGCTTTAAGGACTGATCTACATAACCAGCTTTAAGAAAATGCTCTTTGGAAATTGGGACCGGGATATTGGAAAGGCAGAATTTAAAACCAGTGAACCCAAGGTCAATTCCATAGTATCTATAGCTGTGTTTTTATCTGCTTATCTTTTTTTTGAGCATCATGCACATTTTTGAGGATACTAAATTAATCACAATCGATTTAATCTAAATAAAGGAAACTTATTTTTACTTCTAGGTTTTAAATGTTATATAAATATTGACATAGTGAGCATCTCAGTAGGTTCTGTTATTTAAATACTTGCTAAACCTAATATCTTATTCCCTTAACTAATGACAACAAAGGAAATGACTCTTTAAAGATAAATACATTAAATATTATTCCCTAGTACAAGAGTTTGTGGCTATAATTTACCCAGAGGCAGGAAAAGACTGCATTTTTACCTTCTCTTAACATTTTATTTAAGGAAAACACTATGTACACAGTTTAAAGAATAGTCAGAGGGTTTAAGAGGGCCCTTTGCCACTAGCTAATATCTGACTCATAGAACTGGTAAACAGCTATCAACAATAGTAGACTGCTTGCTTAGTAGGAAATGAGTTCATATCTATTCAAAATGTGATCTCAAAACAGATGTCCCAAGAAAATCTCATTGTTTAAACTATAGGCAGAACCCCCTAACTGCTGTTATTTCTTCAAGGAAGTGAAGTCATCTTAAGACTTCAGAATGTCTCTTTCTGAACACTGTGGCACACAAGCAAGAGGTCACTGATGCTGTGGTCCACTCACCAAACGCATTTCACATGCCCGAAATGTACATTTCATTTTCATTTTCTTAAACTTGCAGTGGTTAACAAAGATGTAGGAGGTTCAAGTAAACAGAAGAACTTGAGTTGGGGATGAACAGCTGTGTTCTTCCATAATATTCCTTACTTGTTATTTCTGTCCATCAACCAACAATAACAACAAAAAAATGAGTGGGGGGAAAAAAGCCAGGCAGATAGGAGATAAAATTATCTTACCCAGCTGACCATCTCCTTATCTTTTTTTTAAGCCATTCCTGCAGAAGTAGAATAGTTTATACTGTAGTCATTTCCTTTCTTCTAACTCACGTGTGTATTTGGAAGGAAAAATTAATTTTGTGATCTCAGGAAAAAGTCTTGGAGACCTTGAGAAAGCAAATAAAAGGAAACTGAGAACACAGGCCACCAGGCAGAGCTGTGCAGTTGCACATTGGACCCTCTGCCTTGGCAATGTTAATGAACCTCAAATCCTTCCTATAATTAGATGAGGGAATTGCTTATATTTTCAAACAGATGATGCTGCTATAATGAAACGATTGACAGGGAATTTAAGAGTGTCTACAGTAGTCATTTGGTTTCTGTTATAAAAAAAAAAGTTTAAAAAGAAGATTGACTTTAGACATAGGTCCTGAGAGAGGTAGTAATTTACATAGCACGCTATGACAGGTGTCTTTGTGTAGTAAGGAAATAAAATGGAAGACTAGAGAAATGATGGGCAGGTACAGCCATTTTTTGGGGAGGGGTGTCCTATGCTTATTCTGCTTAGGTTCTTTAAAAGGGGCCGAGGCTCAAGAGATGGATCCGGATTGAGTGCACAGCTGTAACTGCTGATGAGCTAATTGCTCCTTATCTCTCAGCCCCATTCATCTTCATTTTTTACCAATTACTGAGAATTATCTGTGTTCTCAGTTGGATATGAGAGTTAATCCTTTTTGGTTAAGCTGGCAGTACTGTGAGCAGATTCCAAATCGGAGGGTGAAAAAGCCAGAGCAAGCTGCTCTAAAAATGTCTCCAGTTCAATTACAGTATCACTGATTCATAAGAAATTTGCCATTGTTTAACAGATTAAATGTGGAAAGTTTTTTTTTCAAACTTTCTTAATGTTTCTCTGCCTAACAATGATTTGTAAGATCCTTCTTCCTGTCTGATGAGTAAATTTAACAATATTAACAGCTAGGGTCTTGTAAATATGGAAACACACACACAGGACTACCCTAAAAGGCCAAAAAGACTCTGACACATGAAATGAGAAATATTTTAGAACTGATAGCTGTCAATTTATATATAAACACTTTAAATCGATGCTTTTGCTCTGTGACTTCACATATGGTGAGGAAAGTATATCCAAACATAAACCTTTTCACAAATGTCACATTAGTGGAATTTTAATGGAAGGACCACATAAGCATCTCTTAAAAGTGTAGGAACTGCCATGGTGTGTAATTCAATCGATTGTGAATAAGCCATATGGTTCACATCATTCCCTATGCAAAAGATGTCTTCATATCCTGACATTTCACACAAAATTGCTTACCCCAACATTAAAAAACTAAAAAGTGGTAAGTACTGTTTCATAAATTTTAATGCATTTGTGGATGTTTAATATTTCTGGCATTTTCTCCATTGTATATTTTAAGTATGGTCATCTGATGTGAAAACATAAAGAATAAACAGCTAATTTAAAACAAAATTATCAAAAATTATTGTCTAAAATTTAAACATCTTCAAACATGACCAAGATAAATCCTTTTAGATACATTCACAAACTGAAATGGGAGAGCAGAGAGCAAAATATGTCAGAACATTTAGCTTCTAGGAATAACACAGCTAATAAATAACATAACTACTTAGGTAAGTCTCTTAATTTCTCAGTTTTCTTATTAATAAATAAGCAGCTTGATGCTCAGTTACCTTCTTGGCCCTAAAATTCCTTGATGTTTGAAAATACCATAGAAGATAAAAAGGTCTACTTTACAGTGATTTCTAAAATAAAATCTAAACCTGAAATAACATGAATGTCCAAAACAGGGCACCATTGAGTATATTTTAATACATAATTTCACATATTATTGCACCATTAGGTATAATAGATAAGAGTAGAAAATACTTATTTTGAAAGTAAGAAAAAAGATGATACAGAATTTTATACCCTTATACCCATATGCATATACATACAGATATAGATAGATAGATATCCCCATTTCATTAGAGTTGGAAGGAACTGAACAAGAATTTACATTATTTTCCTGTGGAAGAATTATGAATAGTTTCTCAAAAAATATCAGATAGCTTTAAATTAGATTATTTAAAAATGGTGCATGTGTGTTAAAAACTGATCATTTTAGTAGGCTCTTTTTTGTGATTTTCTCTAGAAAGTGGATGGCATCATTTCCATTTTCTTTCATGACATGTTTGATCTTTATTGGTTATATGAAAGAACAGAAACACCAGCAATCATAACAAGTGACTATTTGTGGAAAAATACATTTCTGTTTTCAAAAGAACACTTTTCTCAATTAGAAATTTTTGAGCACCTATTTCTAAAATCCATGCGTATATGTT